>NW_027523942.1:0-38518 GCF_052094955.1 Ictidomys tridecemlineatus | reverse complement strand
TAGATCTTACCTTCTGCTGTAGATCTCACCTTCTGATGTGGATATCACCTCCTGCTGTGGATCTCACCTTCTGCTTTGGATCTTACCTCCTCCTGTGGATCTCACCTCCTGCTGTGGATCACACCTTCTGCTGTGGATCTCACCTCCGCCTGTGGATCTCACCCTCTACTGTGGTTGTCATTTCCTGCTTTAAATATCACCTCCTCCTGTGGATCTCACCTTCTGCTGTGCATCTCACTCCCTGCTTTGGATCTCACCTCCTGCTGTGGATCTCACCTTCTTCTGTGGATCTCTTTCTTCTGTGGATCTCATCTTCTTCTGTGGACCTCAACCCTGTTGTGGATCTCACCTTCTTTTCTGGATCTGATTCCCTGTTGTGGATCTCACTGCCTGCTGTGGATCTCAGCTCCTTCTGTGGATCTCACCTTTTGCTGTGGATCTTACCTCCTGCTATGGATCTCACCCCCTACTGTGGATCTCACCCCCTACTTTGGATCTAACCCCTTACTGTGGATCTTACCCCTGCTGTGCATCTCACCTTCGACTGTGGATCTCATCTTCTGCTGTTTATCTTTTTCTGCTGTGGATCTCACCTTCTACTGTGGATCTCACCCCCTGTTGTGGATCTCACCTTCTGCTGTGGATCTCATTCCCTGCTGTGGATCTCACTGCCTGCTGTGGATCTCAGCTCCTTCTGTGGATCTTACCTTTTGCTGTGGATCTTACCTTCTGCTATGGATCTCACCTCCTCCTGTGGATCTCACCTTCTGCTGTGGATCTCACTTCCTGCTGTGGATCTCACCTCCTGTTGTGGATGTCACCTTCTGCTGTGGATGTCACCTTCTGCTGTGGATCTCACCCCTGCTGTACATCTCACCTCCTGCTGTGGATCTCACCCACTTTTTGATCTCACCGTCTGCTGTGGTTGTTACCTTCTGCTGTGGATTTCACTCCCTGCTGTGGATCTCACCTCCTGATGTGGATCTCAACCCCTACTGTGGTTCTCACTTTCTGGTGTGTATCTAACCCCTACTGTGTATCACCTCCTGCTGTGAATCTGACCCCCTTCTGTGGATCCTACCCTCTGCTGTGGATCTCACCTTCTGCTGTGGATCTCACTCCCTCCTGTGGATCTCACCGTCTGCTGTTGGTCTTACCTTCTGATGTGGATCTCACCTCCTGCTTTGGATCTCACTGCCTGCTGTGGATCTCAGCTCCTTCTGTGGATATCACCTTTTGATGTGGATCTCACCTCCTGCTATGGATCTCACCTCCTGCTGTGGATCTCACCTTCTGCTGTGGATCTCACCCCCTACTGTGGATCTCACCCCCTACTTTGGATGTAACCCCCTACTGTGGATCTTACCCCTGCTGTGCATCTCACCTTCTGCTGTGGATCTCATCTTCTGCTGTTTATCTTTCTCTGCTGTGGATCTCACCTTCTACTGTGGATCTCACCCCCTGTTGTGGATCTCACCTTCTGCTGTGGATCTCACCCCCTACTGTGGATCTCACCCCCTACTTTGGATCTAACCCCCTACTGTGGATTTTACCCCTGCTGTGCATCTCACCTTCTGCTGTGGATCTCATCTTCTGCTGTTTATCTTTCTCTGCTGTGGATCTCACCTTCTACTGTGGATCTCACCCCCTGTTTTGGATCTCACCTTCTGCTGTGGATCTCATTCCCTGCTGTGGATCTCACTGCAGGCTGTGGATCTCAGCTCCTTCTGTGGATCTTACCTTTTGCTGTGGATCTTACCTTCTGCTATGGATCTCACCTCCTCCTGTGGATCTCACCTTCTGCTGTGGATCTCACTTCCTGCTGTGGATCTCACCTCCTGTTGTGGATGTCACCTTCTGCTGTGGATGTCACCTTCTGCTGTGGATCTCACCCCTGCTGTACATCTCACCTCCTGCTGTGGATCTCACCCACTTTTTCATCTCATTCTATGCTGTGGTTGTTACCTTCTGCTGTGGATTACACTCCCTGCTGTGGATCTCACCTCCTGATGTGGATCTCAACCCCTACTGTGGTTCTCACTTCCTGGTGTGTATCTCACCCCTACTGTGTATCACCTCCTGCTGTGAATCTGACCCACTTCTGTGGATCCTACCCTCTGCTGTGGATCTCACCTTCTGCTGTGGATCTCACTCCCTCCTGTGGATCTCACCGTCTGCTGTTGGTCTTACTTTCTGATGTGGATCTCACCTCCTGCTTTGGATCTCACTCCCTGCTGTGGATCTCACCTCCTGCTGTGGATCTCACCACCTTTAGTGGATTTCACCTCCTTCTGTGGATCTCACCTTCTCCTGTGGATCTCATCTTCTGCTTTGGATCTCACCCCCTGCTGTGGGTCTCACCCCCTGCTGCGGGTCTCACCTCTTGCTTTGGATCTCACCCGCTACTGTGGATCTTACCTTCTGCTGTGGATCTCACCTTCTGCTATGGATCTCACCTTCTGCTGTGGATCTCACCCTCTGCTGTGGGTCTCACCTCCAGATGTGGATGTCACCCCCTACTGTGGATCTACCCTTCTTCTGTGGATCTCAACTTTTGCTGTTCGTCTCACCTTCTGTTGTGGATCTCACCTTCTACTGTGGATCTCACCTCCTGCTGTGGATCTCACCTACTGCTGTGGATCTCACCTCCTAGAGTGGATCTCACCTTCTGCTATGGATCTCACCTTCTGCTGTGGATCTCACCCTCTGCTGTGGGTCTCACCTCCAGATGTGGATGTCACCCCCTACTGTGGATCTACCCTTCTTCTGTGGATCTCAACTTCTGCTGTTCGTCTCACCTTCTGTTGTGGATCTCACCTTCTGCTGTGGATCTCACCCCCTGCTGTGGATCTCACCTACTGCTGTGGATCTCACCTCCTAGAGTGGATCTCACCTTATGCTCTGCATCTCACTTTTTGCTTTGGATCTCACCTCCTGCTGTGGATCTCATCTTCTTCTGTGGATCTCATCTTCTGCTGTGGATCTCACCCCCTTCTTTGGATCTCACCTTCTATTGTGGATCTCACCTTCTGCTGTGGATCTCACCTACTGCTGTGAATCTCACCTCCTACTGTGGATATCAACTTCTGCTGCGGATGTCACCTCCTGCTGTGGATCTCACAACCTACTGTGGATCTTACTCCCTGCTGTGGATCTCTCCCCCTACTGTAGATCTCACCTTCTGCTGGGGATCTCACCCCCTGCTGTGGTTCTCACCTCCTGCTGTGGATCTTACCTCCTGCTGTGGATCTTACCTTCTGCTGTGGATCTCACCTTCTGATGTGGATATCACCTCCTGCTGTGGATCTCACCTTCTGATGTGGATATCACCTCCTGCTGTGGATCTCACCTTCTGCTGTGGATCTCACCTCCTCCTGTGGATCTTACCCTCTACTGTGGTTGTCATCCCCTGCTTAAATATCACCTCCTCCTGTGGATCTCACCTTCTGCTGTGCATCTCACTCCCTTTTTTGAATCTCACCTCCTGCTGTGGATCTCACCCCCTTTTTGATCTCACCGTCTGCTGTGGTTGTTACCTTCTGCTGTGGATTACACTCCCTGCTGTGGATCTCACCTCCTGATGTGGATATCACCCCCTACTGTGGTTCTCACTTCCTGGTATGTATCTCACCCCTACTGTGGATCACCTCCTGCTGTGAATCTAACCCCCTCCTGTGGATCCTACCCTCTGCTGTGGATCTCACCTTCTGCTGTGGATCTCACTCCCTCCTGTGGATCTCACCATCTGCTGTTGGTCTTACCTTCTGATGTGGATCTCACATCCTGCTTTGGATCTCACTCCCTGCTGTGGATCTCACCTCCTGCTGTGGATCTCACAACCTTTAGTGGATGTCACCTCCTGCTGTGGATCACACCTTCTGCTGTGATTCTCACCTCCTCCTGTGGATCTCACCCTCTACTGTGGTTGTCATCCCCTGCTTTAAATATTACCTCCTCCTGTGGATCTCACCTTCTGCTGTGCATCTCACTCCCTGCTTTGGATCTCACCTCCTCCTGTGGATCTCACCTTCTTCTGTGGATCTCTTTTTTCTGTGGATCTCATCTTCTGTGGATCTCACCCCCTGTTGTGGATCTCACCTTCTTTTCTGGATCTGATTCCCTGTTGTGGATCTCACTGCCTGCTGTGGATCTCAGCTCCTTCTGTGGATCTCAACTTTTGCTGTGGATCTTACCTCCTGCTATGGATCTCACCTCCTGCTGTGGATCTCAATTTCTGCTGTGGATCTCACCCCCTACTGTGGATCTCACCCCCTACTTTGGATCTGACCCCCTACTTTACATCTTATTCCTGCTTTGGATCTCACCTTCTTCTGTGGATCTCATCTTCTGCTGTTTATCTTTTTCTGCTGTGGATCTCACTTTCTACTGTGGATCTCACCCCCGGTTGTGGATCTCACCTTCTGCTGTGGATCTCATTCCGTGCTGTGGATATCACTGCCTGCTGTGGATCTCAGCTCCTTCTGTGGATCTTACCTTTGCTGTGGATCTTACCTTCTGCTGAGGATCTCACCTCCTGCTGTGGATCTCACCTCCTGCTGTGGATCTCACCTTCTGATGTGGATCTCACCCCCTACTGTGGATCTCACTTCCTGCTGTGGATATCACCTCCTGATGTGGATCTCACCCCCTACTGGGGTTCTCACTTCCTGGTGTGTATCTCACCCCTACTGTGGATCACCTCCTGCTGTGAATCTTACCCCCTCCTGTGGATCCTACCCTCTGCTGTGGATCTCACCTTTTGCTGTGGATCTCACTCCCTCCTGTGGATCTCACCGTCTGCTGTTGGTCTTACCTTCTGATGTGGATCTCACCTCCTGCGTTGGATCTCACTCCCTGCTGTGGATCTCACCTCCTGCTGTGGATCTCACCATCTTTAGTGGATGTCACCTCCTTCTGTGGATCTCACCTTCTCCTGTGGATCTCATCTTCTGCTGTGGATCTCACCCCCTGCTGTGGGTCTCACCCCCTGCTGCGGGTCTCACTTCTTGCTTTGGATCTCACCCGCTACTGTGGATCTTACCTTCTGCTGTGGATCTCACCTTCTGCAATGGATCTCACCTTCTGCTGTGGATCTCACCCTCTGCTGTGGGTCTCACCTCTAGATGTGGATGTCACCCCCTACTGTGGATCTCCCCCTCTTCTGTAGATCTCACCTTGTGCTGTTCATCTCACCTTCTGTTGTGGATCTCACTTTCTGCTGTGGATCTCACGCCCTGCTGTGGATCTCACCTACTGCTGTGGATCTCACCTCCTAGAGTGGATCTCACCTTCTACTCTGCATCTCAGTCCTTGCTTTGGATCTCACCTCCTGCTGTGGATCTCACCCCCTCTTGTGGATCTCACCTTCTGCTGTGGCTTTCATTCCCTGCTGTGGATCTCACTGCCTGCTGTGGATCTCAGAACCTTCTGTGTATCTCACCTTCTGCTGTGGATCTCACTCCTTGCTTTGGATCTCACCTCCTGCTGTGGATCTCATCTTCTTCTGTGGATCTCATCTTCTGCTGTGGATCTCACCCCCTGCTGTGGATCTCACCCCCTTCTGTGGATCTCGCTGAGGATCAAACCCCCTACTGTGGATCTAACCCCTGCTGTGGATCTCACCTTCTGCTGTGGATCTCATCTTCTGCTGTGGATCTCACCCCCTGTTGTGGATCTCACCTCCTGCTTTGGATCTCACACCTTACTTTGGATCTTACTCCCTGCTGTGGATCTCACCTCCTACTGTGGATCTCACCTCCTACTGTGGATCTCACCTACTACTGTGGATCTCACCCCCTGTTGTGGATCTCACCTCCTGCTGTGGATCTCATTCCCTGCTCTGGATCTCACTGCTTGCTGTGGATCTCAGCTCCATCTGTGGATCTTACCCTTTTCTGTGGATCTTACCTTCTGCTATGGTCTCACCTCCTGCTGTGGATCTCACCTTCTGCTGTGGATATCACCCACTACTGTGGATCTAACGCCTGCTGTGGATCTCACCTTCTACTGTGGATCTCATCTTCTGCTGTGGATCTCACCCCCTGTTGTGGATCTCACCTCCTGCTTTGGATCTCACACCCTACTTTGGATCTTACTCCCTGCTGTGGATTTCACCTCCTACTGTGGATCTCACCTAATACTGTGGATCTCACCCCCTGTTGTGGATCTCACCTCCTTCTGTGGATCTCATTCCCTGCTCTGGATCTCACTGCCTGCTGTGGATCTCGGCTCCATCTGTGGATCTTACCTTTTTCTGTGGATCTTACCCTCTGCTATGGTCTCACCTCCTGCTGTGGATCTCACCTTCTGCTGTGGATCTCACCCCCTACTGTGGATCTCACTTCCTGCTGTGGATCTCACCTCCTGCTGTGGATCTCACCTTCTGCTGTGGATCTCACCTTCTGCTGTGGATCTCACCCCCTACTGTGGATCTCACCCCCTACTGTGGATCTCACTTCTGCTGTGGATCTCACCTCCTGCTGTGGATGTCACCTTCTGCTGTGGATCTCACCCCTGCTGTACATCTCACCTCCTACTGTGGATCTCACCCCCTTTTTGATCTCACCGTCTGCTGTGGTTGTTACCTTCTGCTGTGGATTTCACTCCCTGCTGTGGATCTCACCCCCTACTGTGGTTCTCACTTTCTGGTGTGTATCTCACTCCTACTGTGGATCACCTCCTGCTGTGGATCTAACCCCCTCCTGTGGATCTCACCGTCGGCTGTGGATCTCCCCTTCTGCTGTGGATCTCACTCCCTCCTGTGGATCTCACCTTCTGCTGTTGGTCTTACCTTCTGATGTGGATTTCACCTCCTGCTTTGGATCTCACTCCGTGCTGTGGATCTCACCTCCTGCTGTGGATCTCAACTCCTACTGTGGATCTCACCTTCTTCTATGGATGTCACCTTCTGCTGTGGATCTCACACCCTACTGTGGATTTCACCTCCTGCTTTGGATCTCACTCCCTGCTGTGGATCTCACCTCCTGCTGTGGATCTCAACTCCTACTGTGGATCTCACCTTCTTCTATGTATGTCACCTTCTGCTGTGGATCTCACACCCTACTGTGGATCTCACCCTCTACTGTGGTTCTCACTCCCTACTTTAAATCTCACCTCTTCCTGTGGATGTCACCTTCTGCTGTGCATCTCACTCTCTGCTTTGGATCTAACCTCCTGCTTTGGAAATCATCTTCTACTCTGGATCTCACCTCCTGATGTGGATCTCACCTCCTGCTGTGGATCTCACTTTCTGCTGTGGATCTCACCTCCTCCTGTGGATCTCACCCTCTACTATGGTTGTCATCCCCTACTTTAAATATCACCTCCTCATGTGGATCTCACCTTCTGCTGTGCATCTCACTCCCTGCTTTGGATCTCACCTCCTACTGTGGATCTCACCTTCTTCTGTGGATCTCTTTCTTCTGTGGATCTCATCTTATTCTGTGGATCTCACCCCATGTTGTAGATCTCACCTTCTTTTGTGGATCTCATTCCCTGTTGTGGATCTCACTGCCTGCTGTGGATCTCAGCTCCTACTGTGGATCTTACCTTTTGCTGTGGATCTTACCTTCTGCTATGGATGTCACCTCCTGCTGTGGTTCTCACCCCCTACTGTGGATTTTACCCCTGCTGTGGATCTCACTTTCTGCTCTGGATCTCATCTTCTGCTGTTTATCTTTTTCTACTGTGGATGTCACCTTCTACTGTGGATCTCACCCCCTGTTGTGGATCTCACCTCCTGCTTTGCATCTGACACCCTACTGTGGATCTTACTCCCTGCTGTGGATCTCACCTCCTACTGTGGATCTCACCTACTACTGTGGATCTCACCCCCTGTTGTGGATGTCACCTCCTGCTGTGGATCTCATTCCCTGCTCTGGATCTCACTGCCTGCTGTGGATGTCAGCTCCATCTGTGGATCTTACCTTTTGCTGTGGATCTTACCTTCTGCTATGGTCTCACCTCCTGCTGTGGATCTCTCCTTCTGCTGTGGATCTCACCCCTTACTCTGGATCTCACTTCCTGCTGTGGATCTCACCTCCTGCTGTGGATGTCACCTTATGCTGTGGATCTCACCCCTGCTGTACATCTCACCTCCTGCTGTGGATCTCACCCCCTTTTTGATCTCACCGTCTGCTGTGGTTGTTACCTTCTGCTGTGGATTTCACTCCCTGCTGTGGATCTCACCCCCTACTGTGGTTCTCACTTTCTGGTGTGTATCTCACTCCTACTGTGGATCACCTCCTGCTGTGGATCTAACCCCCTCCTGTGGATCTCACCGTCTGCTGTGGATCTCCCCTTCTGCTGTGGATCTCACTCCCTCCTGTGGATCTCACCTTCTGCTGTTGGTCTTACCTTCTGATGTGGATTTCACCTCCTGCTTTGGATCTCACTCCCTGCTGTGGATCTCACCTCCTGCTGTGGATCTCAACTCCTACTGTGGATCTCACCTTCTTCTGTGGATGTCACCTTCTGCTGTGGATCTCACACCCTACTGTGGATCTCACCCTCTACTGTGCTTCTCACTCCCTACTTTAAATCTCACCTCTTCCTGTGGATGTCACCTTCTGCTGTGCATCTCACTCTCTGCTTTGGATCTAACCTCCTGCTTTGGAAATCATCTTCTACTCTGGATCTCACCTCCTGATGTGGATCTCACCTCCTGCTGTGGATCTCACTTTCTGCTGTGGATCTCACCTCCTCCTGTGGATCTCACCCTCTACTATGGTTGTCATCCCCCCTACTTTAAATATCACCTCCTCATGTGGATCTCACCTTCTGCTGTGCATCTCACTCCCTGCTTTGGATCTCACCTCCTACTGTGGATCTCACCTTCTTCTGTGGATCTCTTTCTTCTGTGGATCTCATCTTGTTCTGTGGATCTCACCCCATGTTGTAGATCTCACCTTCTTTTGTGGATCTCATTCCCTGTTGTGGATCTCACTGCCTGCTGTGGATCTCAGCTCCTACTGTGGATTTTACCTTTTGCTGTGGATCTTACCTTCTGCTATGGATGTCACCTCCTGCTGTGGATCTCACCCCCTACTGTGGATCTTACCCCTGCTGTGGATCTCACTTTCTGCTCTGGATCTCATCTTCTGCTGTTTATCTTTTTCTACTGTGGATGTCACCTTCTACTGTGGATCTCACCCCCTGTTGTGGATCTCACCTCCTGCTTTGCATCTGACACCCTACTGTGGATCTTACTCCCTGCTGTGGATCTCACCTACTATTGTGGATCTCACCCCCTGTTGTGGATCTCACCTCCTGCTGTGGATCTCATTCCCTGCTCTGGATCTCACTGCCTGCTGTGGATGTCAGCTCCATCTGTGGATCTTACCTTTTGCTGTGGATCTTACCTTCTGCTATGGTCTCACCTCCTGCTGTGGATCTCACCTTCTGCTGTGGATCTCACCCCCTACTGTGGATCTCACTTCCTGCTGTGGATCTCACCTCCTGCTGTGGATGTCACCTTATGCTGTGGATCTCACCCCTGCTGTACATCTCACCTCCTGCTGTGGATCTCACCCCCTTTTTGATCTCACCGTCTGCTGTGGTTGTTACCTTCTGCTGTGGATTTCACTCCCTGCTGTGGATCTCACCCCCTACTGTGGTTCTCACTTTCTGGTGTGTATCTCACTCCTACTGTGGATCACCTCCTGCTGTGGATCTCACCCCCTCCTGTGGATCTCACCGTCTGCTGTGGATCTCACCTTCTGCTGTGGATCTCACTCCCTCCTGTGGATCTCACCTTCTGCTGTTGGTCTTACCTTCTGATGTGGATTTCACCTCCTGCTTTGGATCTCACTCCCTGCTGTGGATCTCATCTCCTGCTGTGGATCTCACCTCCTACTGTAAATCTCACCTTCTTCTGTGGATGTCACCTTCTGCTGTGGATCTCACCCCTGTTGTTCATCTCACCTCCTGCTGTGGATCTCACCCCCTTTTTGTTCTCACCGTCTGCTGTGGTTGTTACCTTCTGCTGTGGATTTTACTCCCTGCTGTGGATCTCAGCTCCTGATGTGGATCTCACCCCCTACTGTGGTTCTCATTTCCTGGTGTGCATCTCACCCCTACTGTGGATCACCTCCTGCTGTGGATCTCACCCCCTCCTGTGGATCTCACCCTCTGCTATGGATCTCACCTTTTGCTGTGGATCTCACCTCCTGCTGTGGATCTCACCACCTTTAGTGGATGTCACCTCCTTCTGTGGATCTCACCTTCTCCTGTGGATCTCATCTTCTGCTGTGGGTCTCACCCCCTGCTGTGGGTCTCACCCCCTGCTGCGGGTCTCACCTCTTGCTTTGGATCTCACCCGCTACTGTGGATCTTACCTTCAGCTGTGGATCTCACTTTCTGCTATGGATCTCACCTTCTGCTGTGGATCTCACCCTCTACTGTGGGTCTCACCTCCAGATGTGGATGTCACCCCCTACTGTGGATCTCTCCTTCTTCTGTGGATCTCACCTTCTGCTGTTCATCTCACCTTCTGTTGTGGATCTCACCTTCTGCTGTGGATCTCACTCCTCCTGTGGATGTCATCCTCTACCTTGGTTCTCAACCCAACTTTAATCTCACCTTCTCCTGTGGATCTCACCTTCTGCTGTGCATCTCACTCCTTGCTTTGGATCTCACCTCCTGCTGTGGATCTCATGTTCTTCTGTGGATCTCACCTCCTGCTGTGGATCTCACCTTCTTCTGTGGATGTCACCTCCTGCTTTGGATCTCACACCCTACTGAGGATCTTACTTCCTGCTGTGGATCTCTCCGCCTGCTCTGAATCTCACCTTCTGCTGTGGATGTCACCTTCTGCTGTGGATCTCATAACCTGCTGTGGATCTCTCCCCCTACTGTGCATCTCACCTTCTGCTGGGGATCTCACCTTCTTCAATGGGTCTCACCTCCTGATGTGGATCTTACCTCCTGCTGTGGATCTCACGTTCTGCTGTGGATCTCACATCCTCCTGTGGATCTCACCCCCTACTGTGGATCTCACCTCCTACTGTGGATCTCACCCCCTTCTATGGATCTAACCCTCTACTGTGGTTCTCTCCCCCTACTTTAAATCTCACCTCCTCCTGTGGATGTCACCTTCTGCTGTGCAACTCACTCCCTGCTTTGGATCTCACCTCCTGCTGTGGATCTCAGCTTCTTCTGTGGATCTCACCCCCTGTTGTGGATCTCACCTTCTTTTCTGGATCTGATTCCCTGTTGTGGATCTCACTGCCTGCTTTGGATCTCAGCTCCTTCTGTGGATCTCACCTTTTGCTGTGGATCTTGCCTCCTGCTATGGATCTCACCTCCTACTGTGGATCTCACCTTCTGCTGGGGATCTCACCTTCTTCAATGGGTCTCACCTCCTGATGTGGATCTTACCTCCTGCTGTGGATCTCACGTTCTGCTGTGGATCTCACATCCTCCTGTGGATCTCACCCCCTACTGTGGATCTCACCTCCTACTGTGGATCTCACCCCCTTCTATGGATCTAACCCTCTACTGTGGTTCTCTCCCCCTACTTTAAATCTCACCTCCTCCTGTGGATGTCACCTTCTGCTGTGCAACTCACTCCCTGCTTTGGATCTCACCTCCTGCTGTGGATCTCAGCTTCTTCTGTGGATCTCACCCCCTGTTGTGGATCTCACCTTCTTTTCTGGATCTGATTCCCTGTTGTGGATCTCACTGCCTGCTTTGGATCTCAGCTCCTTCTGTGGATCTCACCTTTTGCTGTGGATCTTGCCTCCTGCTATGGATCTCACCTCCTACTGTGGATCTCACCTTCTGCTGTTTATCTTTTTCTGCTGTGGATCTCACCTTTTACTGTGGATCTCACCCCCTGTTGTGGATCTCATTCCCTGTTGTGGATCTCACTGCCTGCTGTGGATCTCAGCTCCTTCAGTGGATCTTACCTTTTGCTGTGATCTTACCTTCTGCTATGGATCTCACCCCCTACTGTGGATCTCACCTTCTGCTGTGGATCTCACACCCTACTGTGGATCTCACTTCCTTCTGTGGATCTCACCTTTTGCTGTGGATGTCACCTTCTTCTGTGGATGTCACCTTCTGCTGTGGATCTCACCCCTGCTGTGCATCTCACTCCCTGCTTTGGATCTCACCTCCTACTGTGGATCTCACCTTCTTCTGTGGATCTCTTTCTTCTGTGGATCTCATCTTGTTCTGTGGATCTCACCCCATGTTGTAGATCTCACCTTCTTTTGTGGATCTCATTCCCTGTTGTGGATCTCACTGCCTGCTGTGGATCTCAGCTCCTTCAGTGGATCTTACCTTTTGCTGTGGATCTTACCTTCTGCTATGGATCTCACCCCCTACTGTGGATCTCACCTTCTGCTGTGGATCTCACACCCTACTGTGGATCTCACTTCCTTCTGTGGATCTCACCTTTTGCTGTGGATGTCACCTTCTTCTGTGGATGTCACCTTCTGCTGTGGATCTCACCCCTGTTGTGCATCTCACCTCCTACTGTGGATCTCACCCCCTTTTTGATCTCACCGTCTGCTGTGGTTGTTACCTTCTGCTGTGGAATTCACTACCTGCTGTGGTTCTCACCTCCTGATGTGGATCTCACCCCCTACTGTGGTTCTCACTTCCTGGTGTGTATCTCACCCCTACTGTGGATCACCCCTACTGTGGATCACCTCCTGCTGTGGATCTCACCCTCTGCTGTGGATCTCACCTTCTGCTGTGGATCTCACTCCCTCCTGTGGATCTCACCGTCTGCTGTTGGTCTTACATTCTGATCTGGATCTCATCTCCTGCTTTGGATCTCACTCCCTGCTGTGGATCTCACCTCCTGCTGTGGATCTCACCAACTGCTGTGGGTCTCACCTCTTGCTGTGGATCTCACCCCCTTCTGTGGATCTCACCTTCTGCTATGGATCTCACCTTCTGCTGTGGATCTCACCCTCTGCTGTGGGTCTCACCTCCTGATGTGGATGTCACCCCCTACTGTGGATCTCACCTTCTTCTGTGGATCTCACCTTGTGCTGTTCATCTCACCTCCTGCTGTGGATCTCACCTACTGCTGTGGATCTCACCTCCTACTTTGGATCTCACCTTCTGCTGTGGATCTCACCTCCTACTTTGGATCTCACCTTCTGCTGTGGATGTTACCTCCTGCTGTGGATCTCACACCCTACTGTGGATCTTACTCCCGGCTGTGGATCTCACCGCCTGCTGTGAATCTCACCTTTTGCTGTGGATGTCACCGTCTGCTGTGGATCTCATAACCTGCTGTGTATCTCTCCCCCTACTGTGGATCTCACCTCCTGCTGGGGATCTCATCCCCTGCTGTGGGTCTCACCTCCTGCTATAAATCTTACCTTAGCTGTGAATCTCACCTTCTGATGTGGATATCACCTCCTGCTGTGGATCTCACCTCCTGCTGTGGATCTCACCTCCTCCTGTGGATCTCACCCTCTACTGTGGTTGTCATCCCCTGCTTAAATATCACCTCCTCCTGTGGATCTCACCTTCTGCTGTGCATCTCACTCCCTTTTTTGGATCTCACCTCCTGCTGTGGATCTCACCCCCTTTTTGATCTCACCGTCTGCTGTGGTTGTTACCTTCTGCTGTGGATTACACTCCCTGCTGTGGATCTCACCTCCTGATGTGGATATCACCCCCTACTGTGGTTCTCACTTCCTGGTATGTATCTCACCCCTACTGTGGATCACCTCCTGCTGTGAATCTAACCCCCTCCTGTGGATCCTACCCTCTGCTGTGGATCTCACCTTCTGCTGTGGATCTCACTCCCTCCTGTGGATCTCACCATCTGCTGTTGGTCTTACCTTCTGATGTGGATCTCACATCCTGCTTTGGATCTCACTCCCTGCTGTGGATCTCACCTCCTGCTGTGGATCTCACAACCTTTAGTGGATGTCACCTCCTGCTGTGGATCACACCTTCTGCTGTGATTCTCACCTCCTCCTGTGGATCTCACCCTCTACTGTGGTTGTCATCCCCTGCTTTAAATATTACCTCCTCCTGTGGATCTCACCTTCTGCTGTGCATCTCACTCCCTGCTTTGGATCTCACCTCCTCCTGTGGATCTCACCTTCTTCTGTGGATCTCTTTTTTCTGTGGATCTCATCTTCTGTGGATCTCACCCCCTGTTGTGGATCTCACCTTCTTTTCTGGATCTGATTCCCTGTTGTGGATCTCACTGCCTGCTGTGGATCTCAGCTCCTTCTGTGGATCTCAACTTTTGCTGTGGATCTTACCTCCTGCTATGGATCTCACCTCCTGCTGTGGATCTCAATTTCTGCTGTGGATCTCACCCCCTACTGTGGATCTCACCCCCTACTTTGGATCTGACCCCCTACTTTACATCTTATTCCTGCTTTGGATCTCACCTTCTTCTGTGGATCTCATCTTCTGCTGTTTATCTTTTTCTGCTGTGGATCTCACTTTCTACTGTGGATCTCACCCCCGGTTGTGGATCTCACCTTCTGCTGTGGATCTCATTCCGTGCTGTGGATATCACTGCCTGCTGTGGATCTCAGCTCCTTCTGTGGATCTTACCTTTGCTGTGGATCTTACCTTCTGCTGAGGATCTCACCTCCTGCTGTGGATCTCACCTCCTGCTGTGGATCTCACCTTCTGATGTGGATCTCACCCCCTACTGTGGATCTCACTTCCTGCTGTGGATATCACCTCCTGATGTGGATCTCACCCCCTACTGGGGTTCTCACTTCCTGGTGTGTATCTCACCCCTACTGTGGATCACCTCCTGCTGTGAATCTTACCCCCTCCTGTGGATCCTACCCTCTGCTGTGGATCTCACCTTCTGCTGTGGATCTCACTCCCTCCTGTGGATCTCACCGTCTGCTGTTGGTCTTACCTTCTGATGTGGATCTCACCTCCTGCGTTGGATCTCACTCCCTGCTGTGGATCTCACCTCCTGCTGTGGATCTCACCATCTTTAGTGGATGTCACCTCCTTCTGTGGATCTCACCTTCTCCTGTGGATCTCATCTTCTGCTGTGGATCTCACCCCCTGCTGTGGGTCTCACCCCCTGCTGCGGGTCTCACTTCTTGCTTTGGATCTCACCCGCTACTGTGGATCTTACCTTCTGCTGTGGATCTCACCTTCTGCAATGGATCTCACCTTCTGCTGTGGATCTCACCCTCTGCTGTGGGTCTCACCTCTAGATGTGGATGTCACCCCCTACTGTGGATCTCCCCCTCTTCTGTAGATCTCACCTTGTGCTGTTCATCTCACCTTCTGTTGTGGATCTCACTTTGTGCTGTGGATCTCACGCCCTGCTATGGATCTCACCTACTGCTGTGGATCTCACCTCCTAGAGTGGATCTCACCTTCTACTCTGCATCTCAGTCCTTGCTTTGGATCTCACCTCCTGCTGTGGATCTCACCCCCTCTTGTGGATCTCACCTTCTGCTGTGGCTTTCATTCCCTGCTGTGGATCTCACTGCCTGCTGTGGATCTCAGAACCTTCTGTGTATCTCACCTTCTGCTGTGGATCTCACGCCCTGCTGTGGATCTCACCTACTGCTGTGGATCACACCTCCTAGAGTGGATCTCACCTTCTACTCTGCATCTCAGTCCTTGCTTTGGATCTCACCTCCTGCTGTGGATCTCATCTTCTTCTGTGGATCTCATCTTCTGCTGTGGATCTCACCCCCTTCTTTGGATCTCACCTCCTGCTGTGGATCTCACCTACTGCTGTGGATCTCACCTTCTACTGTGGATATCACCTTCTGCTGTGGATGTCACCTCCTGCTGTGGATCTCACACCCTACTGTGGATCTGACTTTCTGCTGTGGATCTCACCGCCTGCTGTGAATCTCACCTTCTGCTGTGGATGTCACCGTCTGCTGTGGATCTCATAACCTGCTGTGGATCTCTCCCTCTACTGTGGATCTCACCTTCTGCTGGGGATCTCACCCCCTGCTGTGGGTCTCACCTCCTGATGTGGATCTTACCTCCTGCTGTGGATCTCACCTTCTGATGTGGATATTACCTCCTGCTGTGGATCTCACCTTCTGCTGTGGATCTTACCTCCTCCTGTGGATCTCACCCCTACTGTGGATCTCACCTCCTACTGTGGATCTCACCTCCTACTTTGGATCTCACCCCCTTCTGTAGATCTCACCCTCTACTGTGGTTCTACTTTAAATCTCACCTCCTCCTGTGGATGTAACCTTCTGCTGTGCATCTCACTCCCTGCTTTGGGTCTAACCTCCTGCTGTGGAAATCATCTTTTACTCTGGATCTCACCTCCTGATGTGGATCTCACCTCCTGCTGTGGATCACACCTTCTGCTGTGGATCTCACCTCCTCCTGTGGATCTCACCCTCTACTGTGGTTGTCATCCCCTGCTTAAATATCACCTCCTCCTGTGGATCTCACCTTCTGCTGTGCATCTCACTCCCTGCTTTGTATCTCACCTCCTGCTGTGGATCTCACCCCCTTTTTGATCTCACCATCTGCTGTGGTTGTTACCTTCTGCTGTGGATTACACTCCCTGCTGTGGATCTCACCTCCTGATGTGAATCTCACCCCCTACTGTGGTTCTCACTTCCTGGTATGTATCTCACCCCTACTGTGGATCACCTCCTGCTGTGAATCTAACTTCCTGGTATGTATCTCACCCCTACTGTGGATCTCACCTTCTGCTTTGGATATCACTCCCTCCTGTGGATCTCACCATCTGCTGTTGGTCTTACCTTCTGATGTGGATCTCACCTCCTGCTTTGGATCTCACTTCCTGCTGTGGATCTCACCTCCTGCTGTGGATCTCACAACCTTTAGTGGATGTCACCCTCTGCTGTGGATCACACCTTCTGCTTTGGATCTCACCTCCTCCTGTGGATCTCACCCTCTACTGTGGTTGTCATCCCCTGCTTTAAATATCACCTCCTACTGTGGATCTCACCTTCTGCTGTGCATCTCACTCTCTGCTTTGCATCTCACCTCCTGCTGTGGATCTCACCTTCTTCTGTGGATCTCTTTCTTCTGTGGATCTCATCTTCTTCTGTGGATCTCTCCCCCTGTTGTGGATCTCACCTTCTTTTCTGGATCTGATTCCCTGTTGTGGATCTCACTGCCTGCTGTGGATCTCAGCTCCTTCTGTGGATCTCACCTTTTGCTGTGGATCTTACCTCCTGCTATGGAACTCACCTCCTGCTGTGGATCTCACCTTCTGCTGTGGATCTCACCCCCTACTGTGGATCTCACCCCCTACTTTGGATCTAACCCCCTACTGTGGATCTTACCCCTGCTGTGCATCTCACCTTCTGCTGTGGATCTCATCTTCTGCTGTTTATCTTTTTCTGCTGTGGATCTCACCTTCTACTGTGGATCTCACCCCCTGTTGTGGATCTCACCTTCTGCTGTGGATCTCATTCCCTGCTGTGGATCTCACTGCCTGCAGTTGATCTCACCTCCTTCTGTGGTTATTACCTTTTGCTTTGGAACTTATATTCTGCTATGAATCTCACCTCCTGCTGTGGATCTCACCTTCTGCTGTGGATCGCAACCCCTACTGTGGATCTCACTTCCTGCTGTGGATCTCACCTCCTGCTGTGGATGTCACCTTCTGCTGTGGATCTCACCTCCTGCTGTACATCTCACCTCCAGCTGTGGATCTCACTCCTTTTTTGATCTCACCGTCTGCTGTGGTTGTTACCTTCTGCTGTGGATTACACTCCCTGATGTGGATCTCACCTCCTGATGTGCATCTCACCCCCTACTGTGTGGATCTCACCTCCTGCTGTGGATGTCACCTTCTGCTGTGGATGTCACCTTCTGCTGTGGATCTCACCTCCTGCTGTACATCTCACCTCCAGCTGTGGATCTCACCCCTTTTTTGATCTCACCGTCTGCTGTGGTTGTTACCTTCTGCTGTGGATTACACTCCCTGATGTGGATCTCACCTCCTGATGTGGATCTCACCCCCTACTGTGGTTCTCACTTCCTGGTGTGTATCTAACCCCTACTGTGGATCACCTCCTGCTGTGAATCTTACCCCCTCCTGTGGATCCTACCCTCTGCTGTGGATCTCACCTTTGCTGTGGATCTCACTCCCTCCTGTGGATCTCACCGTCTGCTGTTGGTCTTACCTTCTGATGTGGATCTCACCTCCTACTTTGGTTCTCACTCCCTGCTGTGGATCTCACCTCCTGCTGTGGATCTCCCCTTCTTCTGTGGATCTCACCTTCTGCTGTTCATCTCACCTTCTGTTGTGGATCTCACCTTCTGCTGTGGATCTCACCCCCTGCTGTGGATCTCACCCCCTTCTTTGGATCTCCCCTTCTACTGTGGATCTCACCTGCTGCTGTGAATCTCACCTACTGCTGTGGATCTCACCTCCTACTGTGGATATCACCTTCTGCTGTGGATGTCACCTCCTGCTGTGGATCTCACAACCTACTGTGGATCTTACTCCCTGCTGTGGATCTCTCCCCCTACTGTAGATCTCACCTTCTGCTGGGGATCTCACCCCCTGCTGTGGTTCTCACCTCCTGCTGTGGATCTTACCTCCTGCTGTGGATCTTACCTTCTGCTGTGGATCTCACCTTCTGATGTGGATATCACCTCCTGCTGTGGATCTCACCTTCTGCTGTGGATCTTACCTCCTTCTGTGGATCTTACCTTGTGCTGTGGATCTCACCTCCTGCTGTGGATCTCACCTTCTGCTGTGGATCTTACCTCCTCCTGTGGATCTCACCCCCTACTGTGGATCTCACCTCCTACTGTGGATCTCACCCCCTTCTGTGGATCTCACCCTCTACTGTGGTTCTACTTTAAATCTCACCTCCTCCTGTGGATGTCACCTTCTGCTGTGCATCTCACTCCCTGCTTTGGGTCTAACCTCCTGCTGTGGAAATCATCTTTTACTCTGGATCTCACCTCCTGATGTGGATCTCACCTCTTGCTTTGGATCACACCTTCTGCTGTGGATCTCACCTCCTCCTGTGGATCTCACCCTCTACTGTGGTTGTCATCCCCTTATTAAATATCACCTCCTCCTGTGGATCTCACCTTCTGCTGTGGATCTCATCTTCTGCTGTTTTTCTTTTTCTGCTCTGGATCTCACCTTCTACTGTGGATCTCACCCCCTGTTGTGGATCTCACCTTCTAATGTGGATCTCATTCCCTGCTGTGGATCTCACTGCCTGCTGTGGATCTCAGCTCCTTCTGTGGATCTTACCTTTTGCTGTGGATCTTACCTTCTGCTATGGATCTCACTTCCTGTTGTGGATCTCACCTTCTGCTGTGGATCTCACTTCCTGCTGTGGATCTCACCTCCTGTTGTGGATGTCACCTTCTGCTGTGGATGTCACCTTCTGCTGTGGATCTCACCCCTGCTGTACATCTCACCTCCTGCTGTGGATCTCACCCCCTTTTTGATCTCACCGTCTGCTGTGGTTGTTACCTTCTGCTGTGGATTACACTCCCTGCTGTGGATCTCACCTCCTGATGTGGATCTCACCCCCTACTGGGGTTCTCACTTCCTGGTGTGTATCTCACCCCTACTGTGGATCACCTCCTGCTGTGAATCTTACGCCCTCCTGTGGATCCTACCCTCTGCTGTGGATCTCACCTTCTGCTGTGGATCTCACTCCCTCCTGTGGATCTCACCATCTGCTGTTGGTCTTACCTTCTGATGTGCATCTTACCTCCTGCTTTGGATCTCACTCCCTGCTGTGGATCTCACCTCCTGCTGTGGATCTCACCACCTTTAGTGGATGTCACCTCCTTCTGTGGATCTCATCTTCTCCTGTGGATCTCATCTTCCGCTGTGGATCTCACCCCCTGCTGTGGGTCTCACCCCCTGCTGCGGGTCTCACCTCTTGCTTTGGATCTCACCCGCTACTGTGGATCTTACCTTCTGCTGTGGATCTCACCTTCTGCTATGGATCTCACCTTCTGCTGTGGATCTCACCCTCTGCTGTGGGTCTCACCTCCAGATGTGGATGTCACCCCCTACTGTGGATCTCCCCTTCTTCTGTGGATCTCAACTTCTGCTGTTCATCTCACCTTCTGTTGTGGATCTCACCCCCTGCTGTGGATCTCACCCCCTGCTGTGGATCTCACCTACTGCTGTGGATGTCACCTCCTAGAGTGGATCTCACCTCTTGCTCTGCATCTCACTCCTTGCTTTGGATCTAACCTCCTGCTGTGGATCTCATCTTCTTCTGTGGATCTCATCTTCTGCTGTGGATCTCACCCCTTCTTTGGATCTCACCTTCTATTGTGGATCTCACCTTCTGCTGTGGATCTCACCTACTGCTGTGGATCTCACCTCCTACTGTGGATATCACCTTCTGCTGTGGATGTCACCTACTGCTGTGGATCTCACACTCTACTGTGGATCTTACTCCCTGCTGTGGATCTAACCGCCTGCTGTGAATCTCACCTTCTGCTGTGGATGTCTACGTCTGCTGTGGATCTCATAACCTGCTGTGGATCTCTCCCCCTACTGTGGATCTCACCTTCTGCTGGGGATCTCACCCCCTGCTGTGGGTCTCACCTCCTGATGTGGATCTTACCTCCTGCTGTAGATCTTACCTTCTGCTGTAGATCTCACCTTCTGATGTGGATATCACCTCCTGCTGTGGATCTCACCTTCTGCTTTGGATCTTACCTCCTCCTGTGGATCTCACCTCCTGCTGTGGATCACACCTTCTGCTGTGGATCTCACCTCCGCCTGTGGATCTCACCCTCTACTGTGGTTGTCATTTCCTGCTTTAAATATCACCTCCTCCTGTGGATCTCACCTTCTGCTGTGCATCTCACTCCCTGCTTTGGATCTCACCTCCTGCTGTGGATCTCACCTTCTTCTGTGGATCTCTTTCTTCTGTGGATCTCATCTTCTTCTGTGGACCTCAACCCTGTTGTGGATCTCACCTTCTTTTCTGGATCTGATTCCCTGTTGTGGATCTCACTGCCTGCTGTGGATCTCAGCTCCTTCTGTGGATCTCACCTTTTGCTGTGGATCTTACCTCCTGCTATGGATCTCACCCCCTACTGTGGATCTCACCCCCTACTTTGGATCTAACCCCTTACTGTATCTTACCCCTGCTGTGCATCTCACCTTCGACTGTGGATCTCATCTTCTGCTGTTTATCTTTTTCTGCTGTGGATCTCACCTTCTACTGTGGATCTCACCCCCTGTTGTGGATCTCACCTTCTGCTGTGGATCTCATTCCCTGCTGTGGATCTCACTGCCTGCTGTGGATCTCAGCTCCTTCTGTGGATCTTACCTTTTGCTGTGGATCTTACCTTCTGCTATGGATCTCACCTCCTCCTGTGGATCTCACCTTCTGCTGTGGATCTCACTTCCTGCTGTGGATCTCACCTCCTGTTGTGGATGTCACCTTCTGCTGTGGATGTCACCTTCTGCTGTGGATCTCACCCCTGCTGTACATCTCACCTCCTGCTGTGGATCTCACCCACTTTTTGATCTCACCGTCTGCTGTGGTTGTTACCTTCTGCTGTGGATTTCACTCCCTGCTGTGGATCTCACCTCCTGATGTGGATCTCAACCCCTACTGTGGTTCTCACTTTCTGGTGTGTATCTAACCCCTACTGTGTATCACCTCCTGCTGTGAATCTGACCCCCTTCTGTGGATCCTACCCTCTGCTGTGGATCTCACCTTCTGCTGTGGATCTCACTCCCTCCTGTGGATCTCACCGTCTGCTGTTGGTCTTACCTTCTGATGTGGATCTCACCTCCTGCTTTGGATCTCACTGCCTGCTGTGGATCTCAGCTCCTTCTGTGGATATCACCTTTTGATGTGGATCTCACCTCCTGCTATGGATCTCACCTCCTGCTGTGGATCTCACCTTCTGCTGTGGATCTCACCCCCTACTGTGGATCTCACCCCCTACTTTGGATGTAACCCCCTACTGTGGATCTTACCCCTGCTGTGCATCTCACCTTCTGCTGTGGATCTCATCTTCTGCTGTTTATCTTTCTCTGCTGTGGATCTCACCTTCTACTGTGGATCTCACCCCCTGTTGTGGATCTCACCTTCTGCTGTGGATCTCACCCCCTACTGTGGATCTCACCCCCTACTTTGGATCTAACCCCCTACTGTGGATTTTACCCCTGCTGTGCATCTCACCTTCTGCTGTGGATCTCATCTTCTGCTGTTTATCTTTCTCTGCTGTGGATCTCACCTTCTACTGTGGATCTCACCCCCTGTTTTGGATCTCACCTTCTGCTGTGGATCTCATTCCCTGCTGTGGATCTCACTGCAGGCTGTGGATCTCAGCTCCTTCTGTGGATCTTACCTTTTGCTGTGGATCTTACCTTCTGCTATGGATCTCACCTCCTCCTGTGGATCTCACCTTCTGCTGTGGATCTCACTTCCTGCTGTGGATCTCACCTCCTGTTGTGGATGTCACCTTCTGCTGTGGATGTCACCTTCTGCTGTGGATCTCACCCCTGCTGTACATCTCACCTCCTGCTGTGGATCTCACCCACTTTTTCATCTCATTCTATGCTGTGGTTGTTACCTTCTGCTGTGGATTACACTCCCTGCTGTGGATCTCACCTCCTGATGTGGATCTCAACCCCTACTGTGGTTCTCACTTCCTGGTGTGTATCTCACCCCTACTGTGTATCACCTCCTGCTGTGAATCTGACCCACTTCTGTGGATCCTACCCTCTGCTGTGGATCTCACCTTCTGCTGTGGATCTCACTCCCTCCTGTGGATCTCACCGTCTGCTGTTGGTCTTACTTTCTGATGTGGATCTCACCTCCTGCTTTGGATCTCACTCCCTGCTGTGGATCTCACCTCCTGCTGTGGATCTCACCACCTTTAGTGGATTTCACCTCCTTCTGTGGATCTCACCTTCTCCTGTGGATCTCATCTTCTGCTTTGGATCTCACCCCCTGCTGTGGGTCTCACCCCCTGCTGCGGGTCTCACCTCTTGCTTTGGATCTCACCCGCTACTGTGGATCTTACCTTCTGCTGTGGATCTCACCTTCTGCTATGGATCTCACCTTCTGCTGTGGATCTCACCCTCTGCTGTGGGTCTCACCTCCAGATGTGGATGTCACCCCCTACTGTGGATCTACCCTTCTTCTGTGGATCTCAACTTTTGCTGTTCATCTCACCTTCTGTTGTGGATCTCACCTTCTACTGTGGATCTCACCTCCTGCTGTGGATCTCACCTACTGCTGTGGATCTCACCTCCTAGAGTGGATCTCACCTTCTGCTATGGATCTCACCTTCTGCTGTGGATCTCACCCTCTGCTGTGGGTCTCACCTCCAGATGTGGATGTCACCCCCTACTGTGGATCTACCCTTCTTCTGTGGATCTCAACTTCTGCTGTTCGTCTCACCTTCTGTTGTGGATCTCACCTTCTGCTGTGGATCTCACCCCCTGCTGTGGATCTCACCTACTGCTGTGGATCTCACCTCCTAGAGTGGATCTCACCTTATGCTCTGCATCTCACTTTTTGCTTTGGATCTCACCTCCTGCTGTGGATCTCATCTTCTTCTGTGGATCTCATCTTCTGCTGTGGATCTCACCCCCTTCTTTGGATCTCACCTTCTATTGTGGATCTCACCTTCTGCTGTGGATCTCACCTACTGCTGTGAATCTCACCTCCTACTGTGGATATCAACTTCTGCTGCGGATGTCACCTCCTGCTGTGGATCTCACAACCTACTGTGGATCTTACTCCCTGCTGTGGATCTCTCCCCCTACTGTAGATCTCACCTTCTGCTGGGGATCTCACCCCCTGCTGTGGTTCTCACCTCCTGCTGTGGATCTTACCTCCTGCTGTGGATCTTACCTTCTGCTGTGGATCTCACCTTCTGATGTGGATATCACCTCCTGCTGTGGATCTCACCTTCTGCTGTGGATCTTACCTCCTTCTGTGGATCTTACCTTCTGCTGTGGATCTCACCTTCTGATGTGGATATCACCTCCTGCTGTGGATCTCACCTTCTGCTGTGGATCTCACCTCCTCCTGTGGATCTCACCCTCTACTGTGGTTGTCATCCCCTGCTTAAATATCACCTCCTCCTGTGGATCTCACCTTCTGCTGTGCATCTCACTCCCTTTTTTGAATCTCACCTCCTGCTGTGGATCTCACCCCCTTTTTGATCTCACCGTCTGCTGTGGTTGTTACCTTCTGCTGTGGATTACACTCCCTGCTGTGGATCTCACCTCCTGATGTGGATATCACCCCCTACTGTGGTTCTCACTTCCTGGTATGTATCTCACCCCTACTGTGGATCACCTCCTGCTGTGAATCTAACCCCCTCCTGTGGATCCTACCCTCTGCTGTGGATCTCACCTTCTGCTGTGGATCTCACTCCCTCCTGTGGATCTCACCATCTGCTGTTGGTCTTACCTTCTGATGTGGATCTCACATCCTGCTTTGGATCTCACTCCCTGCTGTGGATCTCACCTCCTGCTGTGGATCTCACAACCTTTAGTGGATGTCACCTCCTGCTGTGGATCACACCTTCTGCTGTGATTCTCACCTTCCTGGTGGATCTCACCCTCTACTGTGGGTTGTCATCCCCTGCTTTAAATATTACCTCCTCCTGTGGATCTCACCTTCTGCTGTGCATCTCACTCCCTGCTTTGGATCTCACCTCCTCCTGTGGATCTCACCTTCTTCTGTGGATCTCTTTTTTCTGTGGATCTCATCTTCTGTGGATCTCACCCCCTGTTGTGGATCTCACCTTCTTTTCTGGATCTGATTCCCTGTTGTGGATCTCACTGCCTGCTGTGGATCTCAGCTCCTTCTGTGGATCTCAACTTTTGCTGTGGATCTTACCTCCTGCTATGGATCTCACCTCCTGCTGTGGACCTCAATTTCTGCTGTGGATCTCACCCCCTACTGTGGATCTCACCCCCTACTTTGGATCTGACCCCCTACTTTACATCTTATTCCTGCTTTGGATCTCACCTTCTTCTGTGGATCTCATCTTCTGCTGTTTATCTTTTTCTGCTGTGGATCTCACTTTCTACTGTGGATCTCACCCCCGGTTGTGGATCTCACCTTCTGCTGTGGATCTCATTCCGTGCTGTGGATATCACTGCCTGCTGTGGATCTCAGCTCCTTCTGTGGATCTTACCTTTGCTGTGGATCTTACCTTCTGCTGAGGATCTCACCTCCTGCTGTGGATCTCACCTCCTGCTGTGGATCTCACCTTCTGATGTGGATCTCACCCCCTACTGTGGATCTCACTTCCTGCTGTGGATATCACCTCCTGATGTGGATCTCACCCCCTACTGGGGTTCTCACTTCCTGGTGTGTATCTCACCCCTACTGTGGATCACCTCCTGCTGTGAATCTTACCCCCTCCTGTGGATCCTACCCTCTGCTGTGGATCTCACCTTTTGCTGTGGATCTCACTCCCTCCTGTGGATCTCACCGTCTGCTGTTGGTCTTACCTTCTGATGTGGATCTCACCTCCTGCGTTGGATCTCACTCCCTGCTGTGGATCTCACCTCCTGCTGTGGATCTCACCATCTTTAGTGGATGTCACCTCCTTCTGTGGATCTCACCTTCTCCTGTGGATCTCATCTTCTGCTGTGGATCTCACCCCCTGCTGTGGGTCTCACCCCCTGCTGCGGGTCTCACTTCTTGCTTTGGATCTCACCCGCTACTGTGGATCTTACCTTCTGCTGTGGATCTCACCTTCTGCAATGGATCTCACCTTCTGCTGTGGATCTCACCCTCTGCTGTGGGTCTCACCTCTAGATGTGGATGTCACCCCCTACTGTGGATCTCCCCCTCTTCTGTAGATCTCACCTTGTGCTGTTCATCTCACCTTCTGTTGTGGATCTCACTTTCTGCTGTGGATCTCACGCCCTGCTGTGGATCTCACCTACTGCTGTGGATCTCACCTCCTAGAGTGGATCTCACCTTCTACTCTGCATCTCAGTCCTTGCTTTGGATCTCACCTCCTGCTGTGGATCTCACCCCCTCTTGTGGATCTCACCTTCTGCTGTGGCTTTCATTCCCTGCTGTGGATCTCACTGCCTGCTGTGGATCTCAGAACCTTCTGTGTATCTCACCTTCTGCTGTGGATCTCACTCCTTGCTTTGGATCTCACCTCCTGCTGTGGATCTCATCTTCTTCTGTGGATCTCATCTTCTGCTGTGGATCTCACCCCCTGCTGTGGATCTCACCCCCTTCTGTGGATCTCGCTGAGGATCAAACCCCCTACTGTGGATCTAACCCCTGCTGTGGATCTCACCTTCTGCTGTGGATCTCATCTTCTGCTGTGGATCTCACCCCCTGTTGTGGATCTCACCTCCTGCTTTGGATCTCACACCTTACTTTGGATCTTACTCCCTGCTGTGGATCTCACCCCCTGCTGCGGGTCTCACCTCTTGCTTTGGATCTCACCCGCTACTGTGGATCTTACCTTCTGCTGTGGATCTCACCTTCTGCTGTGGATCTCACCCCCTGCTGTGGGTCTCACCCCCTGCTGCGGGTCTCACCTCTTGCTTTGGATCTCACCCGCTACTGTGGATCTTACCTTCTGCTGTGGATCTCACCCCTGCTGTACATCTCACCTCCTGCTGTGGATCTCACCCACTTTTTCATCTCATTCTATGCTGTGGTTGTTACCTTCTGCTGTGGATTACACTCCCTGCTGTGGATCTCACCTCCTGATGTGGATCTCAACCCCTACTGTGGTTCTCACTTCCTGGTGTGTATCTCACCCCTACTGTGTATCACCTCCTGCTGTGAATCTGACCCACTTCTGTGGATCCTACCCTCTGCTGTGGATCTCACCTTCTGCTGTGGATCTCACTCCCTCCTGTGGATCTCACCGTCTGCTGTTGGTCTTACTTTCTGATGTGGATCTCACCTCCTGCTTTGGATCTCACTCCCTGCTGTGGATCTCACCTCCTGCTGTGGATCTCACCACCTTTAGTGGATTTCACCTCCTTCTGTGGATCTCACCTTCTCCTGTGGATCTCATCTTCTGCTTTGGATCTCACCCCCTGCTGTGGGTCTCACCCCCTGCTGCGGGTCTCACCTCTTGCTTTGGATCTCACCCGCTACTGTGGATCTTACCTTCTGCTGTGGATCTCACCTTCTGCTATGGATCTCACCTTCTGCTGTGGATCTCACCCTCTGCTGTGGGTCTCACCTCCAGATGTGGATGTCACCCCCTACTGTGGATCTACCCTTCTTCTGTGGATCTCAACTTTTGCTGTTCATCTCACCTTCTGTTGTGGATCTCACCTTCTACTGTGGATCTCACCTCCTGCTGTGGATCTCACCTACTGCTGTGGATCTCACCTCCTAGAGTGGATCTCACCTTCTGCTATGGATCTCACCTTCTGCTGTGGATCTCACCCTCTGCTGTGGGTCTCACCTCCAGATGTGGATGTCACCCCCTACTTTGGATCTACCCTTCTTCTGTGGATCTCAACTTCTGCTGTTCGTCTCACCTTCTGTTGTGGATCTCACCTTCTGCTGTGGATCTCACCCCCTGCTGTGGATCTCACCTACTGCTGTGGATCTCACCTCCTAGAGTGGATCTCACCTTATGCTCTGCATCTCACTTTTTGCTTTGGATCTCACCTCCTGCTGTGGATCTCATCTTCTTCTGTGGATCTCATCTTCTGCTGTGGATCTCACCCCCTTCTTTGGATCTCACCTTCTATTGTGGATCTCACCTTCTGCTGTGGATCTCACCTACTGCTGTGAATCTCACCTCCTACTGTGGATATCAACTTCTGCTGCGGATGTCACCTCCTGCTGTGGATCTCACAACCTACTGTGGATCTTACTCCCTGCTGTGGATCTCTCCCCCTACTGTAGATCTCACCTTCTGCTGGGGATCTCACCCCCTGCTGTGGTTCTCACCTCCTGCTGTGGATCTTACCTCCTGCTGTGGATCTTACCTTCTGCTGTGGATCTCACCTTCTGATGTGGATATCACCTCCTGCTGTGGATCTCACCTTCTGCTGTGGATCTTACCTCCTTCTGTGGATCTTACCTTCTGCTGTGGATCTCACCTTCTGATGTGGATATCACCTCCTGCTGTGGATCTCACCTTCTGCTGTGGATCTCACCTCCTCCTGTGGATCTCACCCTCTACTGTGGTTGTCATCCCCTGCTTAAATATCACCTCCTCCTGTGGATCTCACCTTCTGCTGTGCATCTCACTCCCTTTTTTGAATCTCACCTCCTGCTGTGGATCTCACCCCCTTTTTGATCTCACCGTCTGCTGTGGTTGTTACCTTCTGCTGTGGATTACACTCCCTGCTGTGGATCTCACCTCCTGATGTGGATATCACCCCCTACTGTGGTTCTCACTTCCTGGTATGTATCTCACCCCTACTGTGGATCACCTCCTGCTGTGAATCTAACCCCCTCCTGTGGATCCTACCCTCTGCTGTGGATCTCACCTTCTGCTGTGGATCTCACTCCCTCCTGTGGATCTCACCATCTGCTGTTGGTCTTACCTTCTGATGTGGATCTCACATCCTGCTTTGGATCTCACTCCCTGCTGTGGATCTCACCTCCTGCTGTGGATCTCACAACCTTTAGTGGATGTCACCTCCTGCTGTGGATCACACCTTCTGCTGTGATTCTCACCTCCTCCTGTGGATCTCACCCTCTACTGTGGTTGTCATCCCCTGCTTTAAATATTACCTCCTCCTGTGGATCTCACCTTCTGCTGTGCATCTCACTCCCTGCTTTGGATCTCACCTCCTCCTGTGGATCTCACCTTCTTCTGTGGATCTCTTTTTTCTGTGGATCTCATCTTCTGTGGATCTCACCCCCTGTTGTGGATCTCACCTTCTTTTCTGGATCTGATTCCCTGTTGTGGATCTCACTGCCTGCTGTGGATCTCAGCTCCTTCTGTGGATCTCAACTTTTGCTGTGGATCTTACCTCCTGCTATGGATCTCACCTCCTGCTGTGGACCTCAATTTCTGCTGTGGATCTCACCCCCTACTGTGGATCTCACCCCCTACTTTGGATCTGACCCCCTACTTTACATCTTATTCCTGCTTTGGATCTCACCTTCTTCTGTGGATCTCATCTTCTGCTGTTTATCTTTTTCTGCTGTGGATCTCACTTTCTACTGTGGATCTCACCCCCGGTTGTGGATCTCACCTTCTGCTGTGGATCTCATTCCGTGCTGTGGATATCACTGCCTGCTGTGGATCTCAGCTCCTTCTGTGGATCTTACCTTTGCTGTGGATCTTACCTTCTGCTGAGGATCTCACCTCCTGCTGTGGATCTCACCTCCTGCTGTGGATCTCACCTTCTGATGTGGATCTCACCCCCTACTGTGGATCTCACTTCCTGCTGTGGATATCACCTCCTGATGTGGATCTCACCCCCTACTGGGGTTCTCACTTCCTGGTGTGTATCTCACCCCTACTGTGGATCACCTCCTGCTGTGAATCTTACCCCCTCCTGTGGATCCTACCCTCTGCTGTGGATCTCACCTTTTGCTGTGGATCTCACTCCCTCCTGTGGATCTCACCGTCTGCTGTTGGTCTTACCTTCTGATGTGGATCTCACCTCCTGCGTTGGATCTCACTCCCTGCTGTGGATCTCACCTCCTGCTGTGGATCTCACCATCTTTAGTGGATGTCACCTCCTTCTGTGGATCTCACCTTCTCCTGTGGATCTCATCTTCTGCTGTGGATCTCACCCCCTGCTGTGGGTCTCACCCCCTGCTGCGGGTCTCACTTCTTGCTTTGGATCTCACCCGCTACTGTGGATCTTACCTTCTGCTGTGGATCTCACCTTCTGCAATGGATCTCACCTTCTGCTGTGGATCTCACCCTCTGCTGTGGGTCTCACCTCTAGATGTGGATGTCACCCCCTACTGTGGATCTCCCCCTCTTCTGTAGATCTCACCTTGTGCTGTTCATCTCACCTTCTGTTGTGGATCTCACTTTCTGCTGTGGATCTCACGCCCTGCTGTGGATCTCACCTACTGCTGTGGATCTCACCTCCTAGAGTGGATCTCACCTTCTACTCTGCATCTCAGTCCTTGCTTTGGATCTCACCTCCTGCTGTGGATCTCACCCCCTCTTGTGGATCTCACCTTCTGCTGTGGCTTTCATTCCCTGCTGTGGATCTCACTGCCTGCTGTGGATCTCAGAACCTTCTGTGTATCTCACCTTCTGCTGTGGATCTCACTCCTTGCTTTGGATCTCACCTCCTGCTGTGGATCTCATCTTCTTCTGTGGATCTCATCTTCTGCTGTGGATCTCACCCCCTGCTGTGGATCTCACCCCCTTCTGTGGATCTCGCTGAGGATCAAACCCCCTACTGTGGATCTAACCCCTGCTGTGGATCTCACCTTCTGCTGTGGATCTCATCTTCTGCTGTGGATCTCACCCCCTGTTGTGGATCTCACCTCCTGCTTTGGATCTCACACCTTACTTTGGATCTTACTCCCTGCTGTGGATCTCACCCCCTGCTGCGGGTCTCACCTCTTGCTTTGGATCTCACCCGCTACTGTGGATCTTACCTTCTGCTGTGGATCTCACCTTCTGCTGTGGATCTCACCCCCTGCTGTGGGTCTCACCCCCTGCTGCGGGTCTCACCTCTTGCTTTGGATCTCACCCGCTACTGTGGATCTTACCTTCTGCTGTGGATCTCACCTTCTGCTGTGGATCTTACCTCCTTCTGTGGATCTTACCTTCTGCTGTGGATCTCACCTTCTGATGTGGATATCACCTCCTGCTGTGGATCTCACCTTCTGCTGTGGATCTTACCTCCTCCTGTGGATCTCACCCCCTACTGTGGATCTCACCTCCTACTGTGGATCTCACCCCCTTCTGTGGATCTCACCCTCTACTGTGGTTCTACTTTAAATCTCACCTCCTCCTGTGGATGTCACCTTCTGCTGTGCATCTCACTCCCTGCTTTGGGTCTAACCTCCTGCTGTGGAAATCATCTTTTACTCTGGATCTCACCTCCTGATGTGGATCTCCCCTCTTGCTTTGGATCACACCTTCTGCTGTGGATCTCACCTCCTCCTGTGGATCTCACCCTCTACTGTGGTTGTCATCCCCTTATTAAATATCACCTCCTCCTGTGGATCTCACCTTCTGCTGTGGATCTCATCTTCTGCTGTTTTTCTTTTTCTGCTCTGGATCTCACCTTCTACTGTGGATCTCACCCTCTTCTGTGGGTCTCACCTCCAGATGTGGATGTCACCCCCTACTGTGGATCTACCCTTCTTCTGTGGATCTGAACTTCTGCTGTTCGTCTCACCTTCTGTTGTGGATCTCACCTTCTGCTGTGGATCTCACCCCCTGCTGTGGATCTCACCTACTGCTGTGGATCTCACCTCCTAGAGTGGATCTCACCTTATGCTCTGCATCTCACTTTTTGCTTTGGATCTCACCTCCTGCTGTGGATCTCATCTTCTTCTGTGGATCTCATCTTCTGCTGTGGATCTCACCCCCTTCTTTGGATCTCACCTTCTATTGTGGATCTCACCTTCTGCTGTGGATCTCACCTACTGCTGTGGATCTCACCTCCTACTGTGGATATCAACTTCTGCTGCGGATGTCACCTCCTGCTGTGGATCTCACAACCTACTGTGGATCTTACTCCCTGCTGTGGATCTAACCGCCTGCTGTGAATCTCACCTTCTGCTGTGGATGTCACCGTCTGCTGTGGATCTCATAACCTACTGTGGATCTCTCCCCCTACTGTGGATCTCACCTTCTGCTGGAAATCTCACCCCCTGCTGTGGGTCTCACCTCCTGATGTGGATCTTACCTCCTGCTGTGGATCTTACCTTCTGCTGTAGATCTCACCTTCTGATGTGGATATCACCTCCTGCTTTGGATCTCACCTTCTGCTTTGGATCTTACCTCCTCCTGTGGATCTCACCTCCTGCTGTGGATCACACCTTCTGCTGTGGATCTCACCTCCGCCTGTGGATCTCACCCTCTCCTGTGGTTGTCATCTCCTGCTTTACATATCACCTCCTCCTGTGGATCTCACCTTCTGCTGTGCATCTCACTCCCTGCTTTGGATCTCACCTCCTGCTGTGGATCTCACCTTCTTCTGTGGATGTCTTTTTTCTGTGGATCTCATCTTCTTCTGTGGATCTCACCCCCTGTTGTGGATCTCACCTTCTTTTATCGATCTGATTCCCTGTTGTGGATCTCACTGCCTGCTGTGGATCTCAGCTCCTTCTGTGGATCTCACCTTTTGCTGTGGATCTTACCTTCTGCTATGGATCTCACCTCCTGCTGTGGATCTCAACTTCTGTTGTGGATCTCACCCCCTACTGTGGAACTCACCCCCTTCTTTGGATCTGACCCCGTACTGTGGATCTTACCCGTGCTGTGGATCTCACCTTCTGCTGTGGATCTCATCTTCTGCTGTTTATCTTTTTCTGCTGTGGATCTCACCTCTACTGTGGATCTCACCCCCTGTTGTGGATCTCACCTTCTGCTGTGGATCTCATTCCCTGCTGTGGATCTCACTGCCTGCTGTGGATCTCAGCTCCATCTATGGATCTTACCTTTTGCTGTGGATCTTACCTTCTATATGGATCTCACCTCCTGCTGCGAATCTCACCTTCTGCTGTGGATCTCACCCCCTTCTGTGGATCTCCCTTCCTGCTGTGAATCTCACCTCCTGCTGTGGATGTCACCTTCTGCTGTTGATATCACCTTCTGCTGTGGATCTCACCCCTGCTGTACATCTCACCTCCTGCTGTGGATCTCACCCCCTTTATGATCTCACCGTCTGCTGTGGTTGTTACCTTCTGCTGTGGATTACACTTTCTGCTGTGGATCTCACCTCCTGATGTGGATCTCACCCCCTACTGTCGTTCTCACTTCCTGGTGTGTATCTCACCCCTACTGTGGATCACCTCCTGCTGTGAATCTTACCCCCTCCTGTGGATCCTACCCTCTGCTGTGGATCTCACCTTCTATTGTGGATCTCACTCCCTCCTGTGGATCTCACCGTCTGCTGTTGGTCTTACCTTCTGATGTGAATCTCACCTCCTTCGTTGGATCTCACTCCCTGCTGTGGATCTCACCTCCTGCTGTGGATCTCACCACCTTTAGTGGATGTCACCTCCTTCTGTGGATCTCACCTTCTCCTGTGCATCTCATCTTCTGCTGTGGATCTCACCCCCTGCTGTGGGTCTCACCTCCTGCTGCGGGTCTCACCCCCTGCTGCGGGTCTCACCTCCTTCTGTGGATCTCACCTTCTCCTGTGGATCTCATCTTCTACTGTGGATCTCACCCCCTGCTGTGGGTCTCACCCCCTGCTGCGGGTCTCACATCTTGCTTTGGATCTTACCCGCTACTGTGGATCTTACCTTCTGCTGTGGATCTCACCTTCTTCTATGGATCTCACCTTCTGCTGTGGATCTCACCCTCTGCTGTGGGTCTCACATCCAGATGTGCATGTCACCCCCTACTGAGGATCTCCCCTTCTTCTGTGGATCTCACCTTCTGCTGTTCATCTCACCTTCTGTTGTGGATCTCACCTTCTGCTGTGGATCTCACCCCCTGCTGTGGATCTCACCTACTGCTGTGGATCTCACCTCCTAGAGTGGATCTCACCTTCTGCTCTGCATCTCACTCCTTGCTTTGGATCTCACCTCCTGCTGTGGATCTCATCTTCTTCTGTGGATCTCATCTTCCGCTATGGATCTCACCCCCTTCTTTGGATCTCACCTTCTACTGTGGATCTCAACTCCTGCTATGGATCTCACCTCCTACTGTGGATATCACCTTCTGCTGTAAATTTCACCTCCTGCTGTGGATCTTACACCCTACTGTGGATCTTACTCCCTGCTGTGGATCTTATTCCCTGCTGTGGATCTCACCGCCTGCTGTGAATCTCACCTTCTGCTGTGGATCTCACCCCCTACTGTGGATCTCACCCCCTACTTTGGATCTAACCCCCTACTGTGGATCTTACCCCTGCTGTGGATCTCACCTTCTGCTGTGGATCTCATCTTCTGCTGTTTATCTTTTTCTGCTGTGGATCTCACCTTCTACTGTGGATCTCACCCCCTGTTGTGGATCTCACCTTCTGCTGTGGATCTCATTCCCTGCTGTGGATCTCACTGCCTGCTGTGGATCTCAGCTCCTTCTGTGGATCTTACCTTTTGCTGTGGATCTTACCTTCTGCTATGGATCTCACTTCCTGTTGTGGATCTCACCTTCTGCTGTGGATCTCACTTCCTGCTGTGGATCTCACCTCCTGCTGTGGATGTCACCTTCTGCTGTGGATGTCACCTTCTGCTGTGGATCTCACCCCTGCTGTACATCTCACCTCCTGCTGTGGATCTCACCCCCTTTTTGATCTCACCGTCTGCTGTGGTTGTTACCTTCTGCTGTGGATTACACTCCCTGCTGTGGATCTCACCTCCTGATGTGGATTTCACCTTCTACTGTGGTTCTCACTTCCTGGTGTGTATCTCACCCCTACTGTGGATCACCTCCTGCTGTGAATCTTACCCCCTCCTGTGGATCCTACCCTCTGCTGTGGATCTCACCTTCTGCTGTGGATCTCACTCCCTCCTATGGATCTCACCGTCTGCTGTTGGTCTTACTTTCTGATGTGGATCTCACCTCCTGCTTTGGATCTCACTCCCTGCTGTGGATCTCACCTCCTGCTGTGGATCTCACCACCTTTAGTGGATGTCACCTCCTTCTGTGGATCTCACCTTCTCCTCTGCATCTCATCTTCTGCTGTGGATCTCACACCCTGCTGTGGGTCTCACCTCCTGCTGCGGGTCTCACCTCTTGCTTTGGATCTCACCCGCTACTGTGGATCTTACCTTCTGCTGTGGATCTCACCTTCTGCTATGGATCTCACCTTCTGCTGTGGATCTCACCCTCTGCTGTGGGTCTCACCTCCAGATGTGGATGTCACCCCCTACTGTGGATCTCCCCTTCTTCTGTGGATCTCACCTTCTGCTGTTCATCTCACCTTCTGTTGTGGATCTCACCTTCTACTGTGGATCTCACCCCCTGCTGTGGATCTCACCTACTGCGGTGGATCTCACCTCCTAGAGTGGATCTCACATTCTGCTCTGCTTCTCACTCCTTGCTTTGGATCTCACCTCCTGCTGTGGATCTCATCTTCTTCTGTGGATCTCATCTTCTGCTGTGGATCTCACCCTCTTCTTTCGATCTCACCTTCTACTGTGGATCTCACCTCCTGCTGTGGATCTCACCTACTGCTATGGATCTCACCTCCTATTGTGGATATCACTTTCTGCTGTGGATGTCACCTCCTGCTGTGGATCTCACACCCTACTGTGGATCTTACTCCCTTATGTGGATCTCACCGCCTGCTGTGAATCTCACCTTCTGCTGTGGATGTCACCGTCTGCTGTGGATCTCATAACCTGCTGTGGATCTCTCCCTCTACTGTGGATCTCACCTTCTGCTGGGGATCTCACCCCCTGCTGTGGTTCTCACCTCCTGATGTGGATCTTACCTCCTGCTGTGGATCTCACCTTCTGCTGTGGATCTCACCTTCTGCTATGCATTTCACTCCTTGCTTTGGATCTCACCTCCTGATGTGGATCTCACCCCCTACTGTGGTTCTCACTTCCTGGTATGTATCTCACCCCTACTGTGGATCACTTCCTGCTGTGAATCTAACCCCCTCCTGTGGATCCTACCCTCTGCTGTGGATCTCACCTTCTGATGTGGATCTCACTTTCTCCTGTGGATCTCACCATCTGCTGTTGGTCTTACCTTCTGATGTGGATCTCACCTCCTGCTTTGGATCTCACTCCCTGCTGTGGATCTCATCTCCTGCTGTGGATCTCACCAACTTTAGGGGATGTCACCTCCTGCTGTGGATCACACTTTCTGCTGTGGATCTCACCTCCTCCTGTGGATCTCACCCTCTAATGTGGTTGTCATCCCCTGCTTTAAATATCACCTCCTCCTGTGGATCTCACCTTCTGCTGTGCATCTCACTCCCTGCTTTGGATCTCACCTCCTGCTGTGGATCTCACCTTCTTCTGTGGATCTCTTTCTTCCGTGGATCTCATCTTCTTCTGTGGATCTCACCCCCTGTTGTGGATCTCACCTTCTTTTCTGGATCTGATTCCCTGTTGTGGATCTCACTGCCTGCTGTGGATCTCAGCTTTTCTGTGGATATCACCTTTTGCTGTGGATCTTACCTCCTGCTATGGATCTAACCTCCTGCTGTGGATCTCACTTTCTGCTGTGGATCTCACCCCCTGCTGTGGATCTCACCTCCTAGAGTGGATCTCACCTTCTGCTCTGCATCTCACTCCTTGCTTTGGATCTCGCCTCCTGCTGTGGATCTCATCTTCTTCTGTGGATCTTATCTTCCTCTGTGGATCTCACCCCTTCTTTGGATCTCACCTTCTACTGTGGATCTCACCTCCTGCTGTGGATCTCACACCCTACTGTGGATCTTACTCTCTACTGTGGATCTCACCGCCTGCTGTGAATCTCACCTTTTGCTGTGGATGTCACCGTCTGCTGTGGATCTCATAACCTGCTGTGGATCTCTCCCCGTACTGTGGATCTCATATTCTGCTATGGATCCCACCCCCTGCTGTGGGTCTCACCTCCTGATGTGGCTCTTACCTCCTGCTGTGGGTCTTACCTTCTGCTGTGGATCTCACCTTTTGATGTGGATATCACCTCCTGCTGTGGATCTCACCTTCTGCTGTGGATCTTACCTCCTCCTGTGGATCTCACCCCCTACTGTGGATCTCACCTCCTATTGTGGATCTCACCCCCTTCGTGTGGATCTCACCCTCTTCTGTGGTTCTTACCCCCTACTTTAAATCTCACCTCCTCCTGTGGATGTCACCTTCTTCTGTGCATCTCACTCCCTGCTTTGGGTCTAACCTCCTGCTGTGGAAATCATCTTTTACTCTGGATCTCACCTCCTGATGTGGATCTCACCTCCTGCTGTGGATCACACCTTCTGCTGTGGATCTCACCTCCTCCTGTGGATCTCACCCTCTACTGTGGTTGTCATCCCCTGCTTTACATATCACCTCCTCCTGTGGATCTCACCTTCTGCTGTGCATTTCACTCCCTGCTTTGTATCTCACCTCCTGCTGTGGATCTCACCTTCTTCTGTGGATCTGTTTCTTCTGTGGATCTCATCTTCTTCTGTGGATCTCACCCCTGTTGTGGATCTCACCTTCTTTTCTGGATCTGATTCCCTGCTGTGGATCTCACTGCCTGCTGTGGATCTCAGCTCCTTCTGTGCATCTCACCTTTTGTTGTGGATCTTACCTCCTGCTATGGATCTCACCTCCTGCTGTGGATCTCACCTCCTGCTGTGGATCTCACCCCCAACTGTGGATCTCACCCCCTACTGTGGATCTCACCCCCTACTTTTGGATCTGACCCCCTACTGTGCATCTTACCCCTGCTGTTGATCTCACCTTCTGCTGTGGATCTCATCTTCTGCTGTTTATCTTTTCTGCTGTGGATCTCACCTTCTACTGTGGATCTCACCCCCTGTTGTGGATCTCACCTTCTGCTGTGGATCTCATTTTCTGCTGTGGATCTCACTGCCTGCTGTGGATCTCAGCTCCTTCTGTGGATCTTACCTGTTGCTGTGGATCTTACCTTCTGCTATGGATCTCACCTCCTGCTGTGGATCTCACCTTCTGCTGTGGATCTCAACCCCTACTGTGGATCACATTTCCTGCTGTGGATCTCACCTCCTGCTATGGATGTCACCTTCTGCTGTGGATGTCACCTTCTGCTGTGGATCTCACCTCCTGCTGTACATTTCACCTCCTGTTGTGGATCTCACCCCTTTTTTATCTCACCGTCTGCTGTGGTTGTTACCTTCTGCTGTGGATTACACTCCCTGCTGTGGATCTCACCTTCTGATGTGGATCTCACCCCCTACTGTGGGTCTCATTTCCTGGTGTGTATCTCACCCCTACTGTGGATCACCTCCTGCTGTGAATCTAACCCCCTCCTGTGGATCCTACCTCTGCTCTGGATCTCACCTTCTGCTGTAGATCTCACTCCCTCCTGTGGATCTCACCATCTGCTGTTGGTCTTACCTTCTGATGTGGATTCTCACCTCCTGCTTTGGATCTCACTCCCTGCTGTGGATCTCACCTCCTGCTATGGATCTCACCACCTTTAGTGGATGTCACCTCCTTCTGTGGATCTCACCTTCTCCTCTGCATCTCATCTTCTGCTGTGGATCTCACCCCTGCTGTGGGTCTCACCCCCTTCTGCGGGTCTCACCTCTTGCTTTGGATCTCACCCGCTACTGTGGATCTTACCTTCTGCTGTGGGATCTCACCTTCTGCTATGGATCTCACCTTCTGCTGTGGATCTCACCCTCTGCTGTGGGTCTCACCTCCAGATGTGGATGTCACCCCCTACTGTGGATCTCCCCTTCTTCTGTGGATCTCACCTTCTGCTGTTCATCTCACCTTCTGTTGTGGATCTCACCTTCTACTGTGGACCTCACCCCCTGCTGTGGATCTCACCTACTGCGGTAGATCTCACCTCTTAGAGTGGATCTCACCTTCTGCTCTGCATC
>NW_027523941.1:0-38526 GCF_052094955.1 Ictidomys tridecemlineatus | reverse complement strand
CCGAAAGTTCTATTTGATGAGACTTTCAGGTAATGATCTAGTAGCACCAATCCCACTTGGCACGGCCAAATTCGTTCTTCTAGGTTAAACCGTTCGTTGGCAGTAACTGGTTACATTTTGAGGTTTCACTCTGTTTTCTCCTATAGGGATACATGTATTTGGATCTCTCAATCAAACACGGTTTGTGCTAGCTCTTTGAAACTTGACACAATAAAGTAGTTTCAAGTTCTATCTCTATGGTTTGTTTGCTGTTGATGTAGCCCTAAGCAGAGACTGGCGAGAATCACTTTCATGGAAAGGGCCTGCCAAGCTTTCAAAAAACTACTAGTTGCCTGAAATCTCAGCAAACACTTTTTCACCAAATCTTGATGATACTTTCAGGTAATGATCAGTACACCAATCCCACTTGGCTCACCAAATTTCGTTCTTCTAGGTTAAACCGTTCGTTGGCAGTAACCGGTTTCATTTTGAGGTTTCACTCTGTTTTCTCCTATAGGGATACATGTATTTGGAACTCTAAATCAACACGGTTTGTGCTAGCTCTTTGAAACTTGACCCAATAAAGCTGTTTCAAGTTCTATCTCTGTGGTTTGTTTGCTGTTGATGTAGCCCTAAGCAGAGACTGGCGAGAATCACTTTCATGGAAAGGGCCTGCCAAGCTTCCAAAAAACTACGAGTTGCCTGAAATCTCAGCACACACTTTTTCACCCAATCTTGATGAAACTTTCAGGTAATGATCAGTACACCAATCCCACTTGGCTCGCCAAATTTCGTTCTTCTAGGTTAAACCGTTCGTTGGCAGTAACCGGTTTCATTTTGAGGTTTCACTCTGTTTTCTCCTATAGGGATACATGTATTTGGAACTCTAAATCAAACACGGTTTGTGCTAGCTCTTTGAAACTTGACACAATAAAGCTGTTTCAAGTTCTATCTCTGTGGTTTGTTTGCTGTTGATGTAGCCCTAAGCAGAGACTGGCGAGAATCACTTTCATGGAAAGGGCCTGCCAAGCTTCCAAAAAACTACGAGTTGCCTGAAATCTCAGCACACACTTTTTCACCCAATCTTGATGAAACTTTCAGGTAATGATCAGTACACCAATCCCACTTGGCTCGCCAAATTTCGTTCTTCTAGGTTAAACCGTTCGTTGGCAGTAACCGGTTTCATTTTGAGGTTTCACTCTGTTTTCTCCTATATGGATACATGTATTTGGAACTCTAAATCAAACACGGTTTGTGCTAGCTCTTTGAAACTTGACACAATAAAGCAGTTTCAAGTTCTATCTGTATGGTTTGTTTGCTGTTGATGTAGCCCTAAGCAGAGACTGGCGAGAATCACTTTCATGGAAAGGGCCTGCCAAGCTTCCAAAAAACTACGAGTTGCCTGAAATCTCAGCACACACTTTTTCACCCAATCTTGATGAAACTTTCAGGTAATGATCAGTACACCAATCCCACTTGGCTCACCAAATTTTGTTCTTCTAGGTTAAACCGTTCGTTGGCCGTAACCGGTTTCATTTTGAGGTTTCACTCTGTTTTCTCCTATAGGGATACATGTATTTGGAACTCTAAATCAAACACGGTTTGTGCTAGCTCTTTGAAACTTGACACAATAAAGCAGTTTCAAGTTCTATCTCTATGGTTTGTTTGCTGTTGATGTAGCCCTAAGCAGAGACTGGCGAGAATCACTTTCATGGAAAGGGCCTGCCAAGCTTCCAAAAAACTACGAGTTGTCTGAAATCTCAGCAAACACTTTTTCACCCAATCTTGATGATACTTTCAGGTAATGATCAGTACATCAATCCCACTGGGCTCACCAAATTTGGTTCTTCTAGGTTAAACCGTTCGTTGGAAGTAACCGGTTTCATTTTGAGGTTTCACTCTGTTTTCTCCTATAGGGATACATGTATTTGGAACTCTAAATCAAACAGGGTTTGTGCTAGCTCTTTGAAACTTGACACAATAAAGCAGTTTCAAGTTCTATCTCTATGGTTTGTTTGCTCTTGATGTAGCCCTAAGCAGAGACTGGCGAGAATCACTTTCATGGAAAGGGCCTGCCAAGCTTTCAAAAAACTACTAGTTTCCTGAAATCTCAGCAAACACTTTTCACCCAATCTTGATGATACTTTCAGGTAATGATCAGTACACCAATCCCACTTGGCTCGCCAAATTTTGTTCTTCTAGGTTAAACCGTTCTTTGGCTGTAACAGGTTTCATTTTCAGGTTTCACTCTGTTTTCTCCTATAGGGATACATGTACTTGGAACTCTAAATCAAACACAGTTTGTGCTAGCTCTTTGAAACTTGACACAATAAAGCAGTTTCAAGTTCTATCTCTATGGTTGTTTGCTGTTGATGTAGTCCTAAGCAGAGACTGGAGAGAATCACTTTCATGGAAAGGGCCTGCCAAGCTTCCAAAAAACTACGAGTTGCCTGACATCTAAGCAAACACTTTTTCACCCAATCTTGATGATACTTTCAGGTAATAATCAGTACACCAATCCCACTTGGCTCGCCAAATTTCGTTCTTCTAGGTTAAACCGTTCGTTGGCAGTAACCGGTTTCATTTGAGGTTTCACTCTGTTTTCTCCTATAGGGATACATGTATTTGGAACTCTAAATCAAACACAGTTTGTGCTAGCTCTTTGAAACTTGACACAATAAAGCAATTTCAAGTTCTATCTCTATGGTTTGTTTGCTGTTAATGTAGCCCTAAGCATATACTGGCGAGAATCACTTTCATGGAAAGGGCCTGCCAAGCTTCCAAAAAAGTAGGAGTTGCCTGATATCTCAGCAAACACTTTTTCACCAATCTTGATGAAACTTTCAGGTAATGATCAGTACACCAATCCTACTTGGCTCGCCAAATTTCGTTCTTCTAGGTTAAACCGTTCGTTGGCATTAACCGGTTTCGTTTTCAGGTTTCACTCTTTTTTCTCCTATAGGGATACATGTATTTGGAACTCTAAATCAAACACGGTTTGTGCTAGCTCTTTGAAACTTGACACAATAAAGCAGTTTCAAGTTCTATCTCTATGGTTTGTTTGCTGTTGATGTAGCCGTAAGAAGAGACTGGCGAGAATTACATTTATGGAAAGGGCCTGCCAAGCTTCCAAAAAACTACGAGTTGCCTGAAATCTCAGCAAACACTTTTTCACCCAATCTTGATGAAACTTTCAGGTAATGATCAGTACACCAATCCCACTTGGCTCGCCAAAGTACGTTCTTCTAGGTTAAACCGTTCGTTGGCAGTAACCGGTTTCATTTTGAGGTTTCACTCTGTTTTCTCCTATAGGGATACATGTATTTGGAACTCTAAATCAAACACGGTTTTTGCTAGCTCTTTGAAACTTGACACAATAAAGCAGTTTCAAGTTCTATCTCTATGGTTTGTTTGCTGTTGATGTAGCCCTAAGCAGAGACTGGCGAGAATCACTTTAAAGGAAACGGCCTGCCAAGCTTCCAAAAAACTACGAGTTGCCTAAAATCTCAGCAAACACTTTTTTAACCAATCTTGATATTACTTTCAGGTAATGATCAGTAGACCAATCCCACTTGGCTCGCCAAATTTTGTTCTTCTAGGTTAAACCGTTCGTTGGCTGTAACCGGTTTCATTTTGAGGTTTCACTCTGTTTTCTCCTATAGGGATACATGTATTTGGAACTCTAAATCAAACACGGTTTTTGCTAGCTCTTTGAAACTTGACACAGTAAAGCAGTTTCAAGTTCTATTTCTATGGTTTGTTTGCGGTTGATGTAGCCCTAAGCAGGGACTGGCGAGAATCACTTTCATTGAAAGGGCCTGCCAAGCTTCCAAAAAACTACGAGTTGCCTGAAATCTCAGCAAATACTTTTTCACCCAATCTTGATGATACTTTCAGGTAATGATCAGTACACCAATCCCACTTGGCTCGCCAAATTTCGTTCTTCTAGGTTAAACCGTTCGTTGCCTGTAACCTGTTTCATTTTGAGGTTTCACTCTGTTTTCTCCTATAGAAATACATGTATTTGGAACTCTAAATCAAACACGGTTTGTGCTACATCTTTGAAACATGACACAATAAAGCAGTTTCAAGTTCTATCTCTATGGTTTGTTTGCTGTTGATGTAGCCCTAAGCAGAGACTGGCGAGAATCATTTTCATGGAAAGGGCCTGCCAAGCTTCCAAAAAACTACGAGTTGCCTGAAATCTCAGCAAACACTTTTTCACCCAATCTTGATGATACTTTCAGGTAATGATCAGTACACCAATCCCACTTGGCTCGCCAAATTTTGTTCTTCTAGGTTAAACCGTTCGTTGCCTGTAACCGATTTCATTTTGAGGTTTCACTATGTTTTCTCCTATAGGCATACATGTATTTGGAACTCTAAATCAAACACGGTTTGTGCTAGCTCTCTGAAACTTGACAAAATAAAGCAGTTTCAAGTTCTATCTCTATGGTTTGTTTGCTGTTGATGTAGCCCTAAGCAGAGACTGGCGAGAATCACTTTCATGGAAAGGGCCTGCCAAGCTTCCAAAAAACTACGAGTTTCCTGAAATCTCAGCAAACACTTTTTCACCCAATCTTGATGAAACTTTCAGGTAATGATCAGTACACCAATCCCACTTGCCTCGCCAAATTTCGTTCTTCTAGGTTAAACCGTTCATTGGCAGTAACCGGTTTCATTTTGAGGTTTCACTCTGTTTTCTCCTATAGGGATCCATGTATTTGGAACTCAAAATCAAACACGGTTTGTGCTAGCTCTTTGAAACTTGACACAATAAAGCAGTTTCAAGTTCTATCTCTATAGTTTGTTTGCGGTTGATGTAGCCCTAAGTAGAGACTGGCGAGAATAACTTTCATGGAAAGGGCCTGCCAAGCTTCCAAAAAACTACGAGTTGCCTGATTCTCAGCACACACTTTTTCACCCAATCTTGATGAATCTTTAAGGTAATGATCAGTACACCAATCCCACTTGGCTCGCCAAATTTCGTTCTTCTAGGTAAAACCTTTCGATAGCAGTAACCGGTTTCATTTTGAGGTTTCACTCTGTTTTCTCCTATAGGGATACATGTATTTGGAACTCTAAATCAAACACGGTTTGTGCTAGCTCTTTGAAACTTGACACAATAAAGCAGTTTCAACTTCTATCTCTATGGTTTGTTTGCTGTTGATGTAGCCCTAAGCAGAGACTGGCGAGAATCACTTTCATGGAAAGGGCCTGCCAAGCTTCCAAAAAACTACGAGTTGCCTGAAATCTCAGCAAACACTTTTTCACCCAATCTTGATGAAACTTTCAGGTAATGATCAGTAAACCAATCCCACTTGGCTCGCCAAATTTCGTTCTTCTAGGTTAAACCGTTCGTTGGCAGTAACCGGTTTCATTTTGAGGTTTCACTCTGTTTTCTCCTATAGGGATACATGTATTTGGAACTCTAAATCAAACACGGTTTGTGCTAGCTCTTTGAAACTAGACACAATAAAGCAGTTTCAAGTTCTATCTCTATGGTTTGTTTGCTGTTGATGTAGCCCTAAGCAGAGACTGGCGAGAATCACTTTCATGAAAACCGCCTGCCAAGCTTCCAAAAAACTACGAGTTGCCAGAAATCTCAGCACTCACTTTTTCACTCAATCTTGATGAAACTTTAAGGTAATGTTCAGTACACCAATCCCACTTGGCTCGCCAAATTTCGTTCTTCTAGGTTAAACCGTTCGTTGGCAGTAACCGGTTTCATTTTGAGGTTTCACTCTGTTTTCTCCTATAGGGATAGATGTATTTGGAACTCTAAATCAAACACGGTTTGTGCTAGCTCTTTGAAACTTGACACAATAAAGCAGTTTCAAGTTCTATCTCTATGGTTTGTTTGCTGTTGATGTAGCCCTAAGCAGAGACTGGCGAGAATCACTTTCATGGAAAGGGCCTGCCAAGCTTCCAAAAAACTACGAGTTGCCTGAAATCTCAGCAAACACTTTTTCACCCATCTTCATGAAACTTTCAGGTAATGATCAGTACACCATTCCCACTTGGCTCGCCAAATTTCGTTCTTCTAGGTTAAACCGTTCGTTGGCAGTAACCGGTTTCATTTTCAGGTTTCACTCTGTTTTCTCCTATAGGGATACATGTACTTGGAACTCTAAATCAAACACAGTTTGTGCTAGCTCTTTGAAACTTGACACAATAAAGCAGTTTCAAGTTCTATCTCTATGGTTTGTTTGCTGTTGATGTAGTCCTAAGCAGAGACTGGAGAGAATCACTTTCATGGAAAGGGCCTGCCAAGCTTCCAAAAAACTACGAGTTGCCTGACATCTAAGCAAACACTTTTTCACCCAATCTTGATGATACTTTCAGGTAATAATCAGTACACCAATCCCACTTGGCTCGCCAAATTTCGTTCTTCTAGGTTAAACCGTTCGTTGGCAGTAACCGGTTTCATTTTGAGGTTTCACTCTGTTTTCTCCTATAGGGATACATGTATTTGGAACTCTAAATCAAACACAGTTTGTGCTAGCTCTTTGAAACTTGACACAATAAAGCAGTTTCAAGTTCTATCTCTATGGTTTGTTTGCTGTTAATGTAGCCCTAAGCATATACTGGCGAGAATCACTTTCATGGAAAGGGCCTGCCAAGCTTCCAAAAAAGTAGGAGTTGCCTGATATCTCAGCAAACACTTTTTCACCCAATCTTGATGAAACTTTCAGGTAATGATCAGTACACCAATCCTACTTGGCTCGCCAAATTTCGTTCTTCTAGGTTAAACCGTTCGTTGGCATTAACCGGTTTCGTTTTGAGGTTTCACTCTTTTTTCTCCTATAGGGATACATGTATTTGGAACTCTAAATCAAACACGGTTTGTGCTAGCTCTTTGAAACTTGACACAATAAAGCAGTTTCAAGTTCTACCACTATGGTTTGTTTGCTGTTGATGTAGCCGTAAGAAGAGACTGGCGAGAATTACTTTTATGGAAAGGGCCTGCCAAGCTTCCAAAAAACTACGAGTTGCCTGAAATCTCAGCAAACACTTTTTCACCCAATCTTGATGAAACTTTCAGGTAATGATCAGTACACCAATCCCACTTGGCTCGCCAAAGTACGTTCTTCTAGGTTAAACCGTTCGTTGGCAGTAACCGGTTTCATTTTGAGGTTTCACTCTGTTTTCTCCTATAGGGATACATGTATTTGGAACTCTAAATCAAACACGGTTTTTGCTACCTCTTTGAAACTTGACACAATAAAGCAGTTTCAAGTTCTATCTCTATGGTTTGTTTGCTGTTGATGTAGCCCTAAGCAGAGACTGGCGAGAATCACTTTAAAGGAAACGGCCTGCCAAGCTTCCAAAAAACTACGAGTTGCCTAAAATCTCAGCAAACACTTTTTTAACCAATCTTGATATTACTTTCAGGTAATGATCAGTAGACCAATCCCACTTGGCTCGCCAAATTTCGTTCTTCTAGGTTAAACCGTTCGTTGGCAGTAACCGGTTTCATTTTGAGGTTTCACTCTGTTTTCTCCTATAGGGATACATGTATTTGGAACTCTAAATCAAACACGGTTTTTGCTAGCTCTTTGAAACTTGACACAATAAAGCAGTTTCAAGTTCTATTTCTATGGTTTGTTTGCGGTTGATGTAGCCCTAAGCAGAGACTGGCGAGAATCACTTTCATTGAAAGGGCCTGCCAAGCTTCCAAAAAACTACGAGTTGCCTGAAATCTCAGCAAATACTTTTTCACCCAATCTTGATGATACTTTCAGGTAATGATCAGTACACCAATCCCACTTGGCTCGCCAAATTTCGTTCTTCTAGGTTAAACCGTTCGTTGCGTGTAACCTGTTTCATTTTGAGGTTTCACTCTGTTTTCTCCTATAGAAATACATGTATTTGGAACTCTAAATCAAACACGGTTTGTGCTACATCTTTGAAACATGACACAATAAAGCAGTTTCAAGTTCTATCTCTATGGTTTGTTTGCTGTTGATGTAGCCCTAAGCAGAGACTGGCGAGAATCATTTTCATGGAAAGGGCCTGCCAAGCTTCCAAAAAACTACGAGTTGCCTGAAATCTCAGCAAACACTTTTTCACCCAACCTTGATGAAACTTTCAGGTAATGATCAGTACACCAATCCCACTTGGCTCGCCAAATTTCATTCTTCTAGGTTAAACCGTTCGTTGGCTGTAACCGGATTCATTTTGAGGTTTCACTCTGTTTTCTCCTATAGGGATACATGTATTTGGAACTCTTAATCAAACACTGTTTGTGCTAGCTCTTTGAAACTTGACACAATAAAGCAGTTTCAAGTTCTATCTCTAAGGTTTGTTTGCGGTTGATGTAGCCCTAAGCAGAGACTGGCGAGAATCACTTTCATGGAAAGGGCCTGCCAAGCTTCCAAAAAACTACGAGTTGCCAGAAATCTCAGCAAACACTTTTTCACCCAATCTTGATGAAACTTTCAGGTAATGATCAGTACACCAATCCCACTTGACTCGCCAAATTTCGTTCTTCGAGGTTAAACCGTCCGTTGGCAGTAACCGGTTTCATTTTGAGGTTTCACTCTGTTTTCTCCTATAGGGATACATGTATTTGGAACTCTAAATCAAACACGGTTTGTGCTAGCTCTTTGAAACTTGACACAATAAAGCAGTTTCAAGTTCTATCTCTATGGTTTGTTTGCTGTTGATGTAGCCCTAAGCAGAGACTGGCGAGAATCACTTTCATGGAAAGGGCCTGCCAAGCTTCCAAAAAACTACGAGTTGCCAGAATTCTCAGCACACACTTTTTCACCCAATCTTGATGAAACTTTCAGGTAATGATCAGTACACCAATCTCACTTGGCTCGCCAAATTTCGTTCTCCTAGGTTAAACCGTTCGTTGGCAGTAACCGGTTTCATTTTGAGGTTTCACTCTGTTTTCTCCTATAGGGATACATGTATTTGGAACTCTAAATCAAACACGGTTTGTGCTAGCTCTTTGAAACTTGACACAATAAAGCAGTTTCAAGTTCTATCTCTATGGTTTGTTTGCTGTTGATGTAGCCCTAAGCAGAGACTGGCGAGAATCACTTTCATGGAAAGGGCCTGCCAAGCTTCCAAAAAACTACGAGTTGCCTGAAATCTCAGCAAACACTTTTCACCCAATCTTGATGATACTTTCAGGTAATGATCAGTACACCAATCCCACTTGGCTCGCCAAATTTCGTTCTTCTAGGTTAAACCGTTCGTTGGCAGTAACCGGTTTCATTTTGAGGTTTTACTCTGTTTTCTCCTATAGGGATACATGTATTTGGAACTCTATATCAAACACGGTTTGTACTAGCTCTTTGAAACTTGACACAATAAAGCAGTTTCAAGTTCTATCTCTATGGTTTGTTTGCTGTTGATGTAGCCCTAAGCAGAGACTGGCGAGAATCACTTTCATGGAAAGGGCCTGCCAAGCTTCCAAAAAAACACGAGTTTCCTGAAATCTCAGCAAACACTTTTTCACCCAATCTTGATGATACTTTCAGGTAATGATCAGTACACCAATCCCACTTGGCTCACCAAATTTCGTTCTTCTAGGTTAAACCGTTCATTGGCAGTGACCGGTTTCATTTTGAGGTTTCAGTCTGCTTTCTCCTATAGGGATACATGTATTTGGAACTCTAAATCAAACACGGTTTGTGCTAGCTCTTTGAAACTTGACACAATAAAGCAGTTTCAAGTTCTATCTCTATGGTTTGTTTGCTGTTGATGTAGCCCTAAGCAGAGACTGGCGAGAATCACTTTCATGGAAAGGGCCTGCCAAGCTTCCAAAATTCTACGGTTGCCTGAAATCTCAGCAAACACTTTTTCACCCAATCTTGATGAAACTTTCAGGTATTGATCAGTACACCAATCCCACTTGGCTCGCCAAATTTCGTTCTTCTAGGTTAAACCGTTCGTTGGCAGTAACGGGTTTCATTTTGAGGTTTCACTCTGTTTTCTCCTATAGGGATACATGTATTTGGAACTCTAAATCAAACACTGTTTGTGCTAGCTCATTGAAACTTGACACAATAAAGCAGTTTCATGTTCTATCTCTATGGTTTGTTTGCTGTTGATGTAGCCCTAAGCAGAGACTGGCGAGAATCACTTTCATGGAAAGGGCCTGCCAAGCTTCCAAAAAACTACGAGTTGCCTGAAATTTCAGCACACACTTTTTCACCCAATCTTGATGAAACTTTCAGGTAATGATCAGTACACCAATCCCACTTAGCTCGCCAAATTTCGTTCTTCTAGGTTAAACCGTTCATTGGCAGTAACCGGTTTCATTTTGAGGTTTCACTCTGTTTTCTCCTATAGGGATACATGTATTTGGAACTCTCAATCAAACACGGTTTGTGCTAGCTCTTTGAAACCTCACACAATAAAGCAGTTTCAAGTTGTATCTCTATGGTTTGTTTGCTGTTGATGTAGCCCTAAGCAGAGACTGGCGAGAATCACTTTCATGGAAAGGGCCTGCCAAGCTTCTAAAAAACTACGAGTTGGCTGAAATCTCAGCACACACTTTTTCACCCAATCTTGATGAAACTTTCAGGTAATGATCAGTACACCAATCCCACTTGGCTCGCCAAATTTCGTTCTTCTAGGTTAAACCGTTCGTTGGCAGTAACCGGTTTCATTTTGAGGTTTCACTCTGTTTTCTCCTATAGAAATACATGTATTTGGAACTCTAAATCAAACACGGTTTGTGCTAGCTCTTTGAAACTTGACACAATAAAGCAGTTTCAAGTTCTATCTCTATGGTTTGTTTGCTGTTAATGTAGCCCTAAGCAGATACTGGCGAGAATCACTTTCATGGAAAGGGCCTGCCAAGCTTCCAAAAAACTACGAGTTGCCTGAAATCTCAGCAAACACTTTTTCACCCAATCTTGATGAAACTTTCAGGTAATGATCAGTACACCAATCCCACTTGGCTCGCCAAATTTCGTTCTTCTAGGTTAAACCGTTCGTTGGCAGTAACTGGTTTCATTTTGAGGTTTCACTCTGTTTTCTCCTACAGGGATACATGTATTTGGAACTCTAAATCAAACACGGATTGTGCTAGCTCTTTGAAACTTGACACAATAAAGCAGTTTCAAGTTGTATCTCAATGGTTTGTTTGCTGTTGATGTAGCCCTAATCAGAGACTGGCGAGAATCACTTTCATGGAAAGGGCCTGCCAAGCTTCAAAAAACTACAGGTTGCCTGAAATCTCAGCAAACACTTTTTCAACCAATCTTGATAAAACTTTCAGGTAATGATCAGTACACCAATCCCACTTGTCTTGCCAAATTTTGTTCTTCTAGGTTAAACTGTTCGTTGGCAGTATCCGGTTTCATTTTGAGGTTTCACTCTGTTTTCTCCTATAGGGATACATGTATTTGGAACTCTAAATAAAACACGGTTTGTGCTAGCCTTTAAAACTTGACACAATAAAGCAGTTTCAAGTTCTATCTCTATGGTTTGTTTGCTGTTGATGTAGCCCTAAGCAGAGACTGGCGAGAATCACTTTCATGGATAGGGCCTGCCAAGCTTCCAAAAATCTACGAGTTGCTTAAAATCTCAGCACACATTTTTTCACCCAATCTTGATGAAACTTTCAGGTAATGATCAGTACACCAATCCCACTTGGCTCGCCAAATTTCGTTCTTCTAGGTTAATCCGTTCGTTGGCAGTAACCAGTTTCATTTTGAGGTTTCACTCTGTTTTCTCCTATAGGGATACATGTATTGGGAACTCTAAATCAAACACGGTTTGTGCTACCTCTTTGAAACTTGACACAATAAAGAAGTTTCAAGTTGTATCTCTATTGTTTGTTTGCTGTTGATGTAGCCCTAAGCAGAGACTGGCGAGAATCACTTTCATGGAAAGGGCCTGCCAAGCTTCCAAAAAACTACAGTTTGCCTGAAATCTCAGCACACACTTTTTCAACCAATCTTGATGAAACTTTCAGGTAATTATCAGTACACCAATCCCACTTGGCTCGCCAAATTTCGTTCTTCTAGGTTAAACCGTTCGTTGGCAGTAACCGGTTTCATTTTGAGGTTTCACTCTGTTTTCTCCTATAGGGATACATGTATTTGGAACTCTAAATCAAACACGGTTTGTGCTAGCTCTTTGAAACTTGACACAATAAAGCAGTTTCAAGTTGTATCTCTATGGTTAGTTTGCTGTTGATGTAGCCCTAAGCAGAGACTGGCGAGAATCACTTTCATGGAAAGGGCCTGCCAAGCTTCCAAAAAACTACGAGTTGCCTGAAATCTCAGCACACATTTTTTAACCCAATCTTGATGAAACTTTCAGGTAATTATCAGTACACCAATCCCACTTGGCTCGCCAAATTTCGTTCTTCTAGGTTAAACAGTTCGTTGGCAGTAACCGGTTTTATTTTGAGGTTTCACTCTGTTTTCTCCTACAGGGATACATGTATTTGGAACTCTAAATCAAACACGGTTTGTGCTAGCTCTTTGAAACTTGACACAATAAAGCAGTTTCAAGTTCTATCTCTATGGTTTGTTTGCTGTTGATGTAGCCCTAAGAAGAGACTGGCGAGAATCACTTTCATGGAAAGGGCCTGCCAAGCTTCCAAAAAACTACGAGTTGCCTTAAATCTCAGCACACATTTTTTAACCCAATCTTGATGAAACTTTCAGGTAATGATCAGTACACCAATCCCACTTGGTTCGCCAAATTTCGTTCTTCTAGGTTAAACAGTTTGTTGGCAGTAACCGGTTTTATTTTGAGGTTTCACTCTGTTTTCTCCTACAGGGATACATGTATTTGGAACTCTAAATCAAACACGGTTTGTGCTAGCTCTTTGAAACTAGACACAATAAAGCAGTTTCAAGTTCTATCTCTATGGTTTGTTTGCTGTTGATGTAGCCCTAAGCAGAGACTGGCGAGAATCACTTTCATGGAAAGGCCTGCAAAGCTTCCAAAAAACTACGAGTTGCCTGAAATCTCAGCACACATTTTTTCACTCAATCTTGATGAAACTTTCAGGTAATGATCAGTACACCAATCCCACTTGGCTGGCCAAATTTCGTTCTGCTAGGTTAAACCGTACGTTGGCAGTAACCGGTTTTATTTTGAGGTCTCACTCTGTTTTCTCCTATAGGGATACATGTATTTGGAACTCTAAATAAAACACGGTTTGTGCTAGCTCTTTAAAACTTGACACAATAAAGCAGTTTCAAGTTGTATCTCTATGGTTTGTTTGCTGTTGTTGTAGCCCTAAGCAGAGACTGGCGAGAATCACTTTCATGGAAAGGGCCTGCCAAGCTTCCAAAAAACTACAGGTTGCATGAAATCACAGCACACATTTTTTAACCCAATCTTGATGAAACTTTCAGGTAATGATCAGTACACCAATCCCACTCGGCTCGCCAAATTTCGTTCTTCTAGGTTAAACCGTTCGTTGGCAGTAACCGGTTTTATTTTGAGGTTTCACTCTGTTTTCTCCTACAGGGATACATGTATTTGGAACTCTAAATCAAACACGGTTTGTGCTAGCTTTTTGAAACTTGACACAATAAAGCAGTTTCAAGTTGTATCTCTATGGTTTGTTTGCTGTTGATGTAGCCGAAGCAGAGAGTGGTGAGAATCACTTTCATGGAAAGGCCTGCAAAGCTTCCAAAAAACTACGAGTTGCCTGAAATCTCAGCAAACACTTTTTCACCCAATCTTGATGATACTTTCAGGTAATGATCAGTACACCAAACCCACTTGGCTCGCCAAATTTCGTTCTTCTAGGTTAAACCGTTCATTGGCAGTAACCGGTTTCATTTTGAGGTTTCACTCTGTTTTCTCCTATAGGGATACATGTATTTGGAACTCTAAATCAAACACGGTTTGTGCTAGCTCTTTGAAACTTGACACAATAAAGTAGTTTCAAGTTCTATCTCTATGGTTTGTTTGCTGTTGATGTAGCCCTAAGCAGAGACTGGCGAGAATCACTTTCATGGAAAGGGCCTGCCAAGCTTCCAAAAAACTATGTGTTCCCTGAAATCTCAGGAAACACTTTTTCACCCAATCTTGATGAAACTTTCAGGTAATGATCAGTACACCAATTCCACTTGGCTCGCCAAATTTCGTTCTTCTAGGTTAAACCGTTCGTTGGCAGTAACCGGTTTAATTTTGAGGTTTCACTCTGTTTTCTCCTATAGGGATACAGGTTTTTGGAACTCTAAATAAAACACGGTTTGTGCTAGCTCTTTAAAACTTGACACAATAAAGCAGTTTCAAGTTCTATCTCTATGGTTTGTTTGCTGTTGATGTAGACCTAAGCAGAGACTGGCGAGAATCACTTTCATGGAAAGGGCCTGCCAAGCTTCCAAAAAACTACGAGTTGCCTGAAATCTCAGCACACATTTTTTCACCCAATCTTGATGAAACTTTCAGGTAATGATCAGTACACCAATCCCACTTGGCTCGCCAAATTTCGTTCTTCTAGGTTAAACCGTTCGTTGGCAGTAACGGGTTTCATTTTGAGGTTTCACTCTGTTTTCTCCTATAGGGATACATGTATTTGGAACTCTAAATCAAACACGGTTTGTGCTAGCTCTTTGAAACTTGACACAATAAAGCAGTTTCAAGTTGTATCTCTATGGTTTGTTTGCTGTTGATGTAGCCCTAAGCAGAGACTGGCGAGAATCACTTTCATGGAAAGGGCCTGCCAAGCTTCCAAAAAACTACGAGTTGCCTGAAATCTCAGCAAACACTTTTTCACCCAATCTTGATGATACTTTCAGGTAATGATCAGTACACCAATTCCACTTGGCTCGCCAAATTTCGTTCTTTTAGGTTAAACCGTTCGTTGGCAGTAACCGGTTTCATTTTGAGGTTTCACTCTGTTTTCTCCTATAGGGATACATGTATTTGGAACTCTAAATCAAACACACTTTGGGCTAGCTCTTTGAAACTTGACACAATAAAGCAGTTTCAAGTTCTATCTCTATGGTTTGTTTGCTGTTGATGTAGCCCTAAGCAGAGACTGGCGAGAATCACTTTCATGGAAAGGGCCTGCCAAGCTTCCAAAAAATTACGAGTTGCCTGAAATCTCAGCACACATTTTTTAACCCAATCTTGATGAAACTTTCAGGTAATGATCAGTACACCAATCCCACTTGGCTCGCCAAATTTCGGTCTTCTAGGTTAAACCGTTCATTGGCAGTTACCGGTTTCATTTTGAGGTTTCACTCTGTTTTCTCCTACAGGGATACATGTATTTGGAACTCTAAATCAAACACGGTTTGTGCTAGCTCTTTGAAACTTGACACAATAAAGCAGTTTCAAGTTGTATCTCTATGGTTTGTTTGCTGTTGATGTAGCCCTAAGCAGAGACTGGCGAGAATCACTTTCATGGAAAGGGCCTGCCAAGCTTCCAAAAAACTAGGAGTTGCCTGAAATCTCAGCACACACTTTTTCACCCAATCTTGATGATTCTTTCAGGTAATGATCAGTAAACCAATCCCACTTGGCTCGCCAAATTTCGTTCTTCTAGGTTAAACCGTTCGTTGGCAGTTACCGGTTTCATTTTGAGGTTTCACTCTGTTTTCTCCTATGGGGATACATGTATTTGGAACTCTAAATCAAACATGGTTTGTGCTAGCTCTTTGAAACTTGACACAATAAAGCAGTTTCAAGTTCTATCTCTATGGTTTGTTTGCTGTTGATGTAGCCCTAAGCAGAGACTGGCGTGAATCACTTTCATGGAAAGGGCCTGCCAAGCTTCCAAAAAACTACGAGTTGCCTGAAATCTCAGCAAACACTTTTTCACCCAATATTGATGATACATTCAGGTAATGATCAGTACACCGATCCCACTTGGCTCGCCAAATTTCGTTCTTCTAGGTGAAACCGTTCGTTGGCAGTAACCGGTTTCATTTTGAGGTTTCACTCTGTTTTCTCCTATAGGGATACATGTATTTGGAACTCTAAATCAAACACGGTTTGTGCTCGCTCTTTGAAACTTGACACAATAAAGCAGTTTCAAGTTCTATCTCTATGGTTTGTTTGCTGTTGATGTAGCCCTAAGAAGGGACTGGCGAGAATCACTTTCATGGAAAGGGCCTGCGAAGCTTCCAAAAAACTACGAGTTTCCTGAAATCTCAGCAAACACTTTTTCACCCAATCTTGATGAAACTTTCAGGTAATGATAAGTACACCAATCCTACGTGATTCACCAAATTTCGTTCTTCTAGGTAAAGCCGTTCGTTGGCAGTAACCGGTTTCATTTTGAGGTTTCACTCTGTTTTCTCCTATAGGGATACATGTATTTGGAACTCTAAATCAAACACGGTTTGAGCTAGCTCTTTGAAACTTGACACAATAAAGCAGTATCAAGTTCTATCTGTATTGTTTGTTTGCTGTTGATGTAGCCCTCAACAGAGACTGTCGAGAATTACTTTCATGGAAAGGGCCTGCCAAGCTTCCAAAAAACTACGAGTTTCCTGAAATTTTAGCAAACACTTTTTCACCCAATCTTGATGAAACTTTCAGGTAATGATCAGTACACCAATCCCACTTGGCTCGCCAAATTTCGTTCTTCTAGGTTAAACCATTCGTTGGCAGTAACCGGTTTCATTTTGAGGTTTCACTCTGTTTCCTCCTATAGGGATACATGTATTTGGAACTCTAAATCAAACACGGTTTGTGCTAGCTCTTTGAAACTTGACACAATAAAGCAGTTTCAAGTTCTATCTCTATGGTTTGCTTGCTGTTGATGTAGCCCTAAGCAGAGACTGGCGAGAATCACTTTCATGGAAAGGGCCTGCCAAGCTTCCAAAAAACTACGAGTTGCCTTAAATCTCAGCACACACTTTTTCACCCAATCTTGATGATTATTTCAGGTAATGATCAGTACACCAATCCCACTTGGCTCACCAAATTTTGTTCTTCTAGGTTAAACCGTTCATTGGCAGTAACCTGTTTCATTTTGAGGTTTCACTCTGTTTTCTCCTATAGGGATACATGTATTTGGAACTCTAAATCAAACACGGTTTTTGCTACCTCTTTGAAACTTGACACAATAAAGCAGTTTCAAGTTCTATCTGTATGGTTTGTTTGCTGTTGATGTAGCCCTAAGCAGAGACTGGCGAGAATCACTTTCATGGAAAGGGCCTGCCAATCTTCCAAAAAACTACGAGTTGCCTGAAATCTCAGCAAACACTTTTTCACCCAATCTTGATGAAACATTCAGTAATGATCAGTACACCAATCCCACTTGGCTCGCCAAATTTCGTTCTTCTAGGTTAAACCGTCCGTTGGCAGTAACCGGTTTTTTTTTGAGGTTTCACTCTTTTTTCTCCTATAGGGATACATGTATTTGGAACTCTAAATCAAACACGGTTTGTGCTAGCTCTTTGAAACTTGACACAATAAAGCAGTTTCAAGTTCTATCTCTATGGTTTGTTTGCTGTTGATGTAGCCATAAGCAGAGACTGGCGAGAATCACTTTCATGGAAAGGGCCTGCCAAGCTTCCAAAAAACTACGAGTTTCCTGAAATCTCAGCAAACACTTTTTCACCCAATCTTGATGAAACTTTCAGGTAATGATCAGTACACCAATCCCACTTGATTCACCAAATTTCGTTCTTCTAGGTAAAGCTGTTCGTCGGCAGTAACCGGTTTCATTTTGAGGTTTCACTCTGTTTTCTCCTATAGTGATACATGTATTTGGAACTCTAAATCAAACACGGTTTGTGCTAGCTCTTTGAAACTTGACACAATAAAGCAGTTTCAAGTTGTATCTCTATGGTTTGTTTGCTGTTGATGTAGCCCTAATCAGAGACTGGCGAGAATCACTTTCATGGAAAGGGCCTGCCAAGCTTCCAAAAAACTACAGGTTGCCTGAAATCTCAGCAAACACTTTTTCAACCAATCTTGATGAAACTTTCAGGTAATGATCAGTACACAAATCCTACTTGGCTCGCCAAATTTTGTTCTTCTAGGTTAAACTGTTCGTTGGCAGTAACCGGTTTCATTTTGAGGTTTCACTCTGTTTTCTCCTATAGGGATACAGGTATTTGGAACTCTAAATGAAACACGGTTTGTGCTAGCTCTTTAAAACTTGACACAATAAAGCAGTTTCAAGTTCTATCTCTATGGTTTGTTTGCTGTTGATGTAGCCCTAAGCAGAGACTGGCGAGAATCACTTTCATGGAAAGGGCCTGCCAAGCTTCCAAAAAACTACGAGTTGCCTGAAATCTCAGCACACATTTTTTCACCCAATCTTGATGAAACTTTCAGGTAATGATCAGTACACCAATCCCACTTGGCTCGCCAAATTTCGTTCTTCTAGGTTAAACCGTTCGTTGGCAGTAACGGGTTTCATTTTGAGGTTTCACTCTGTTTTCTCCTATAGGGATACATGTATTTGGAACTCTAAATCAAACACGGTTTGTGGTAGCTCTTTGAAACTTGACACAATAAAGCAGTTTCAAGTTCTATCTGTATGGTTTGTTTGCTGTTGATGTAGCCCTAAGCAGAGACTGGCGAGAATCACTTTCATGGAAAGGGCCTGCCAAGCTTCCAAAAAACTACGAGTTGCCTGAAATCTCAGCAAACACTTTTTCACCCAATCTTGATGATACTTTCAGGTAATGATCAGTACACCAATTCCACATGGCTCGCCAAATTTCGTTCTTTTAGGTTAAACCGTTCGTTGGCAGTAACCGGTTTCATTTTGAGGTTTCACTCTGTTTTCTCCTATAGGGATACATGTATTTGGAACTCTAAATCAAACACAGTTTGGGCTAGCTCTTTGAAACTTGACACAATAAAGCAGTTTCAAGTTCTATCTCTATGGTTTGTTTGCTGTTGATGTAGCCCTAAGAAGAGACTGGCGAGAATCACTTTCATGGAAAGGGCCTGCCAAGCTTCCAAAAAACTACGAGTTTCCTGAAATCTCAGCAAACACTTTTTCACCCAATCTTGATGAAACTTTCAGGTAATGATCAGTACACCAATCCCACTTGATTCACCAAATTTCGTTCTTCTAGGTAAAGCTGTTCGTCGGCAGTAACCGGTTTCATTTTGAGGTTTCACTCTGTTTTCTCCTATAGTGATACATGTATTTGGAACTCTAAATCAAACACGGTTTGTGCTAGCTCTTTGAAACTTGACACAATAAAGCAGTTTCAAGTTGTATCTCTATGGTTTGTTTGCTGTTGATGTAGCCCTAATCAGAGACTGGCGAGAATCACTTTCATGGAAAGGGCCTGCCAAGCTTCCAAAAAACTACAGGTTGCCTGAAATCTCAGCAAACACTTTTTCAACCAATCTTGATGAAACTTTCAGGTAATGATCAGTACACAAATCCTACTTGGCTCGCCAAATTTTGTTCTTCTAGGTTAAACTGTTCGTTGGCAGTAACCGGTTTCATTTTGAGGTTTCACTCTGTTTTCTCCTATAGGGATACAGGTATTTGGAACTCTAAATGAAACACGGTTTGTGCTAGCTCTTTAAAACTTGACACAATAAAGCAGTTTCAAGTTCTATCTCTATGGTTTGTTTGCTGTTGATGTAGCCCTAAGCAGAGACTGGCGAGAATCACTTTCATGAAAAGGGCCTGCCAAGCTTCCAAAAAACTACGAGTTGCCTGAAATCTCAGCACACATTTTTTCACCCAATCTTGATGAAACTTTCAGGTAATGATCAGTACACCAATCCCACTTGGCTCGCCAAATTTCGTTCTTCTAGGTTAAACCGTTCGTTGGCAGTAACGGGTTTCATTTTGAGGTTTCACTCTGTTTTCTCCTATAGGGATACATGTATTTGGAACTCTAAATCAAACACGGTTTGTGGTAGCTCTTTGAAACTTGACACAATAAAGCAGTTTCAAGTTCTATCTGTATGGTTTGTTTGCTGTTGATGTAGCCCTAAGCAGAGACTGGCGAGAATCACTTTCATGGATAGGGCCTGCCAAGCTTCCAAAAAACTACGAGTTGCCTGAAATCTCAGCAAACACTTTTTCACCCAATCTTGATGATACTTTCAGGTAATGATCAGTACACCAATTCCACATGGCTCGCCAAATTTCGTTCTTTTAGGTTAAACCGTTCGTTGGCAGTAACCGGTTTCATTTTGAGGTTTCACTCTGTTTTCTCCTATAGGGATACATGTATTTGGAACTCTAAATCAAACACAGTTTGGGCTAGCTCTTTGAAACTTGACACAATAAAGCAGTTTCAAGTTCTATCTCTATGGTTTGTTTGCTGTTGATGTAGCCCTAAGAAGAGACTGGCGAGAATCACTTTCATGGAAAGGGCCTGCCAAGCTTCCAAAAAATTACGAGTTGCCTGAAATCTCAGCACACATTTTTTAACCCAATCTTGATGAAACTTTCAGGTAATGATCAGTACACCAATCCCACTTGGCTCGCCAAATTTCGTTCTTCTATGTTAAACCGTTCGTTGGCAGTAACCGGTTTCATTTTGAGGTTTCACTCTGTTTTCTCCTACAGGGATACATGTATTTGGAACTCTAAATCAAACACGGTTTGTGCTAGCTCTTTGAAACTTGACACAATAAAGCAGTTTCAAGTTGTATCTCTATGGTTTGTTTGCTGTTGATGTAGCCCTAATCAGAGACTGGCGAGAATCACTTTCATGAAAAGGGCCTGCAAAGCTTCCAAAAAACTACGAGTTGCCTGAAATCTCAGCACACACTTTTTCACCCAATCTTGATGAAACTTTCAGGTAATGATCAGTACACCAATCCCACTTGGCTCGCCAAATTTCGTTCTTCTAGGTTAAACCGTTCCTTGGCAGTAACCGGTTTCATTTTGAGGTTTCACTCTGTTTTCTCTTATAGGGATACATGTATTTGGAACTCTAAATCAAACACGGTTTGTGCTAGCTCTTTGAAACTTGACACAATAAAGCAGTTTCAAGTTCTATCTCTATGGTTTGTTTGCTGTTGATGTAGCCCTAAGCAGAGACTGGCGAGAATCACTTTCATGGAAAGGGCCTGCCAAGCTTCCAAAAAACTACGAGTTTCCTGAAATCTCAGCAAACACTTTTTCACCCAATCTTGATGAAACTTTCAGGTAATGATCAGTACACCAATCCCACTTGATTCACCAAATTTCGTTCTTCTAGGTAAAGCCGTTCGTCGGCAGTAACCGGTTTCATTTTGAGGTTTCACTCTGTTTTCTAATATAGGGATACATGTATTTGGAACTCTAAATCAAACACGGTTTGAGCGAGCTCTTTGAAACTTGACACAATAAAGCAGTTTCAAGTTCTATCTCTATGGTTTGTTTGCTGTTGATGTAGCCCTAAGCAGAGACTTGCGAGAATCACTTTCATGGAAAGGGCCTGCCAAGCTTCCAAAAAACTACGAGTTGCCTGAAATTTCAGCACACACTTTTTCACCGAATCTTGATGAAACTTTCAGGTAATGATCAGTACACCAATCCCACTTGGCTCGCCAAATTTCGTTCTTCTAGGTTAAACCATTCGTTGGCAGTAACCGGTTTCATTTTGAGGTTTAACTCTGTTTCCTCCAATAGGGATACATGTATTTGGAACTCTAAATCAAACACGGTTTGTGCTAGCTCTTTGAAACTTGACACAATAAAGCAGTTTCAAGTTCTATCTGTATGGTTTGTTTGCTATTGATGTAGCCCTAAGCATAGACTGGCGAGAATTACTTTCATGGAAAGGGCCTGCCAATCTTCCAAAAAACTACCAGTTGCCTGAAATCTCAGCAAACACTTTTTCACCCAATCTTGATGAAACATTCAGTAATGATCAGTACACCAATCCCACTTGGCTCACCAAATTTCGTTCTTCTAGGTTAAACCGTCCGTTGGCAGTAACCGGTATTTTTTTGAGGTTTCACTCTTTTTTCTCCTATAGGGATACATGTATTTGGAACTCTAAATCAAACACGGTTTGTGCTAGCTCTTTGAAACTTGACACAATAAAGCAGTTTCAAGTTCTATCTCTATGGTTTGTTTGCTGTTGATGTAGCCATAAGCAGAGACTGGCGAGAATCACTTTCATGGAAAGGGCCTGCCAAGCTTTCAAAAAACTACGAGTTTCCTGAAATCTCAGCAAACACTTTTTCATTTAATCTTGATGAAACTTTCAGGTAATGATCAGTACACCAATCCCAGTTGATTCACCAAATTTCGTTCTTCTAGGTAAAGCCGTTGTTCGGCAGTAACCGGTTTCATTTTGAGGTTTCACTCTGTTTTCTCCTATAGGGATACATGTATTTGGAACTCTCAATCAAACACGGTTTGTGCTAGCTCTTTGAAACTTGACACAATAAAGCAGTTTCAAGTTCTATCTGTATGGTTTGTTTGCTGTTGATGTAGCCCTAAGCATAGACTGGCGAGAATTACTTTCATGGAAAGGGCCTGCCAAGCTTCCAAAAAACTACGAGTTTCCTGAAATTTCAGCAAACACTTTTTCACCCAATCTTGATGAAACTTTCAGGTAATGATCAGTACACCAAACCCACTTGGCTCGCCAAATTTCGTTCTTCTAGGTTAAACCATTCGTTGGCAGTAACCGGTTTCATTTTGAGGTTTCACTCTGTTTCCTCCTATAGGGATACATGTATTTGGAACTCTAAATCAAACACGGTTTGTGCTAGCTCTTTGAAACTTGACACAATAAAGCAGTTTCAAGTTCTATCTCTATGGTTTGCTTGCTGTTGATGTAGCCCTAAGCAGAGACTGGCGAGAATCACTTTCATGGAAAGGGCCTGCCAAGCTTCCAAAAAACTACGAGTTTCCTGAAATCTCAGCAAACACTTTTTCACCCAATCTTGATGAAACTTTCAGGTAATGATCAGTACACCAATCCCACTTGATTCACCAAATTTCGTTCTTCTAGGTAAAGCCGTTCGTCGGCAGTAACCGGTTTCATTTTGAGGTTTCACTCTGTTTTCTAATATAGGGATACATGTATTTGGAACTCTAAATCAAACACGGTTTGAGCTAGCTCTTTGAAACTTGACACAATAAAGCAGTTTCAAGTTCTATCTGTATTGTTTGTTTGCTGTTGATGTAGCCCTTAACAGAGACTGGCGAGAATTACTTTCATGGAAACGGCCTGCCAAGCTTCCAAAAAACTACGAGTTTCCTGAAATTTCAGCAAACACTTTTTCACCCAATCTTGATGAAACTTTCAGGTAATGATCAGTACACCAATCCCACTTGGCTCGCAAAATTTCGTTCTTCTAGGTTAAACCATTCGTTGGCAGTAACCGGTTTCATTTTGAGGTTTAACTCTGTTTCCTCCAATAGGGATACATGTATTTGGAACTATAAATCAAACACGGTTTGTGCTAGCTCTTTGAAACTTGACACAATAAAGCAGTTTCAAGTTCTATCTCTATGGTTTGCTTGCTGTTGATGTAGCCCTAAGCAGAGACTGGCGAGAATCACTTTCATGGAAAGGGCCTGCCAAGCTTCCAAAAAACTACAAGTTGCCTTAAATCTCAGCACACACTTTTTCACCCAATCTTGATGATTCTTTCAGGTAATGATCAGTACACCAATCCCACTTGGCTTGCCAAATTTCGTTCTTCTAGGTTAAACCGTTCATTGGCAGTAACCGGTTTCATTTTGAGGTTTCACTCTGTTTTCTCCTATAGGGATACATGTATTTGGAACTCTAAATCAAACACGGTTTGTAGTAGCTCTTTGAAACTTGACACAATAAAGCAGTTTCAAGTTCTATCTGTATGGTTTGTTTGCTGTTGATGTAGCCCTAAGCAGAGACTGGCGAGAATCACTTTCATGGAAAGGGCCTGCCAATCTTCCAAAAAACTACGAGTTTCCTGAAATCTCAGCAAACACTTTTTCACCCAATCTTGATGAAACATTCAGTAATGATCAGTACACCAATCCCACTTGGCTCGCCAAATTTCGTTCTTCTAGGTTAAACCGTCCGTTGGCAGTAACCGGTTTTTTTTTGAGGTTTCACTCTTTTTTCTCCTATAGGGATACATGTATTTGGAACTCTAAATCAAACACGGTTTGTGCTAGCTCTTTGAAACTTGACACAATAAAGCAGTTTCAAGTTCTATCTCTATGGTTTGTTTGTTGTTGATGTAGCCATAAGCAGAGACTGGCGAGAATCACTTTCATGAAAAGGGCCTGCCAAGCTTCCAAAAAACTACGAGTTTCCTGAAATCTCATCAAACACTTTTTCATTTAATCTTGATGAAACTTTCAGGTAATGATCAGTACACCAATCCCAGTTGATTCACCAAATTTCATTCTTCTAGGTAAAGCCGTTGTTCGGCAGTAACCGGTTTCATTTTGAGGTTTCACTCTGTTTCCTCCTATAGGGATACATGTATTTGGAACTCTAAATCAAACACGGTTTGTGCTAGCTCTTTGAAACTTGACACAATAAAGCAGTTTCAAGTTCTATCTCTATGGTTTGCTTGCTGTTGATGTAGCCCTAAGCAGAGACTGGCGAGAATCACTTTCATGGAAAGGGCCTGCCAAGCTTCCAAAAAACTACGAGTTGCCTGAAATCTCAGCACACACCTTTTCACCCAATCTTGATGAAACTTTCAGGTAATGATCAGTACACCAATCCCACTTGGCTCGCCAAATTTCGTTCTTCTAGGTTAAACCGTTCATTGGAAGTAACCGGATTCATTTTGAGGTTTCACTCTGTTTTCTCCTATAAGGATACATGTATTTGGAACTCTAAATCAAACACGGTTTGTGGTAGCTCTTTGAAACTTGACACAATAAAGCAGTTTCAAGTTCTATCTCTATGGTTTGTTTACTGTTGATGTAGCCCTAAGCAGAGACTGGCGAGAATCACTTTCAAGGAAAGGGCCTGCCAAGCTTCCAAAAAACTACGAGTTGCCTGAAATCTCAGCAAACACTTTTTCACCCAATCTTGATGATTCTTTCAGGTAATGATCAGTACACCAATCCCACTTGGCTCGCCAAATTTCGTTCTTCTAGGTTAAACCGTTCGTTGGCAGTAACCGGTTTCATTTTGAGGTTTCACTCTGTTTTCTCCTATAGGGATACATGTATTTGGAACTCTAAATTAAACATGGTTCATGCTAGCTCTTTGAAACTTGACACAATAAAGTAGTTACAAGTTCTATCTCTATGGTTTGTTTGCTGTTGATGTAGCCCTAAGCAGAGACTGGCGAGAATCACTTTCATGGAAAGGGCCTGCCAAGCTTCCAAAAAACTACGAGTTGCCTGAAATCTCAGCAAACACTTTTTCACCCAATCTTGATGATACATTCAGGTAATGATCAGTACACCAATCCCACTTGGCTCGCCAAATTTCGTTCTTCTAGGTTAAACCGTTCGTTGCCAGTAACCGGTTTCATTTTGAGGTTTCACTCTGTTTTCTCCTATAGGGATACATGTATTTGGAACTCTAAATCAAACACGGTTTGTGCTAGCTCTTTGAAACTTGACACAGTAAAGCAGTTTCAAGTTCTATCTTTATGGTTTGTTTGCTGTTGATGTAGCCCTAAGCAGAGACTGGCGAGAATCACTTTCATGGAAAGGGCCTGCCAATCTTCCAAAAAACTACGAGTTGCCTGAAATCTCAGCAAACACTTTTTCACCCAATCTTGATGAAACATTTAGTAATGATCAGTACACCAATCCCACTTGGCTCGCCAAATTTCGTTCTTCTAGGTTAAACCGTCCGTTGGCAGTAACCGGTTTTTTTTTGAGGTTTCACTCTTTTTTCTCCCATAGGGATACATGTATTTGGAACTCTAAATCAAACACGGTTTGTGCTAGCTCTTTGAAACTTGACACAATAAAGCAGTTTCAAGTTCTATCTCTATGGTTTGTTTGCTGTTGATGTAGCCATAAGCAGAGACTGGCGAGAATCACTTTCATGGAAAGGGCCTGCCAAGCTTCCAAAAAACTACGAGTTTCCTGAAATCTCAGCAAACACTTTTTCATTTAATCTTGATGAACCTTTCAGGTAATGATCAGTACACCAATCCCAGTTGATTCACCAAATTTCGTTCTTCTAGGTAAAGCCGTTTTTCGGCAGTAACCGGTTTCATTTTGAGGTTTCACTCTGTTTCCTCCTATAGGGATACATGTATTTGGAACTCTAAATCAAACACGGTTTCTGCTAGCTCTTTGAAACTTGACACAATAAAGCAGTTTCAAGTTCTATCTCTATGGTTTGCTTGCTGTTGATGTAGCCCTAAGCAGAGACTGGCGAGAATCACTTTCATGGAAAGGGCCTGCCAAGCTTCCAAAAAACTACGAGTTGCCTGAAATCTCAGCACACACTTTTTCACCCAATCTTGATGAAACTTTCAGGTAATGATCAGTACACCAATCCCACTTGGCTCGCCAAATTTCGTTCTTCTAGGTTAAACCGTTCATTGGCAGTAACCGGATTCATTTTGAGGTTTCACTCTGTTTTCTCCTATAAGGATACATGTATTTGGAACTCTAAATCAAACACGGTTTGTGGTAGCTCTTTGAAACTTGACACAATAAAGCAGTTTCAAGTTCTATCTCTATGGTTTGTTTACTGTTGATGTAGCCCTAAGCAGAAACTGGCGAGAATCACTTTCAAGGAAAGGGCCTGCCAAGCTTCCAAAAAACTACGAGTTGCCTGAAATCTCAGCAAACACTTTTTCACCCAATCTTGATGATTCTTTCAGGTAATGATCAGTACACCAATCCCACTTGGCTCGCCAAATTTCGTTCTTCTAGGTTAAACCGTTCGTTGGCAGTAACCGGTTTCATTTTGAGGTTTCACTCTGTTTTCTCCTATAGGGATACATGTATTTGGAACTCTAAATTAAACATGGTTCATGCTAGCTCTTTGAAACTTGACACAATAAAGTAGTTACAAGTTCTATCTCTATGGTTTGTTTGCTGTTGATGTAGCCCTAAGCAGAGACTGGCGAGAATCACTTTCATGGAAAGGGCCTGCCAAGCTTCCAAAAAACTACGAGTTGCCTGAAATCTCAGCAAACACTTTTTCACCCAATCTTGATGATACATTCAGGTAATGATCAGTACACCAATCCCACTTGGCTCGCCAAATTTCGGTCTTCTAGGTTAAACCGTTCGTTGGCAGTAACGGTTTCATTTTGAGGTTTCACTCTGTTTTCTCCTATAGGGATACATGTATTTGGAAGTCTAAATCAAACACGGTTTGTGCTAGCTCTTTGAAACTTGACACAATAAAGCAGTTTCAAGTTCTATCTGTATAGTTTGTTTGCTGTTGATGTAGCCCTAAGCAGAGACTGGCGAGAATCACTTTCATGGAAATGGCCTGCCAAGCTTCCAAAAAACTACGAGTTGCCTGAAATCTCAGCAAACACTTTTTCACCCAATCTTGATGATTCTTTCAGGTAATGATCAGTACACCAATCCCACTTGGCTCGCCAAATTTCATTCTTCTAGGTTAAACCGTTCGTTGGCAGTAACCGGTTTAATTTTGAGGTTTCACTCTGTTTTCTCCTATAGGGATACATGTATTTGGAACTCTAAATCAAACACGGTTTGTGCTAGCTCTTTGAAACTTGACACAATAAAGCAGTTTCAAGTTCTATCACTATGGTTTGTTTGCTGTTGATGTACCCTAAGCAGAGACTGGCGAGAATCACTTTCATGGAAAGGGCCTGCCAAGCTTCCAAAAAACTACGAGTTGCCTGAAATCTCAGCAAACACTTTTTCACCCAATCTTGATGATACATTCAGGTAATGATCAGTACACCAATCCCACTTGGCTCGCCAAATTTCGGTCTTCTAGGTTAAACCGTTCGTTGGCAGTAACGGTTTCATTTTGAGGTTTCACTCTGTTTTCTCCTATAGGGATACATGTATTTGGAACTCTAAATCAAACACGGTTTGTGCTAGCTCTTTGAAACTTGACTCAATAAAGCAGTTTCAAGTTCTATCTCTATGGTTTGTTTGCTGTTGATGTAGCCCTAAGCAGAGACTGGCGAGAATCACTTTCATGGAAAGGGCCTGCCAAGCTTCCAAAAAACTACGAGTTGCCTGAAATCTCAGCACACACTTTTTCACCCAATCTTGATGAAACTTTCAGGTAATGATCAGAACACCAATCCCACTTGGCTCGCCAAATTTCGTTCTTCTAGGTTAAACCGTTCGTTGGCAGTAACCGGTTTCATTTTGAGGTTTCACTCTGTTTTCTCCTATAGGGATACATGTATTTGGAACTCTAATTCAAACACAGTTTGTGCTAGCTCTTTGAAACTTGACACAATAAAGCAGTTTCAAGTTCTATCTCTATGGTTTGTTTGCTGTTGATGTAGCCGTAAGCAGAGACTGGCGAAAATCACTTTCATGGAAAGGGCCTGCCAAGCTTCCAAAAAACTATGAGTTGCCTGAAATCTCAGCACACGCTTTTTCACCCAATCTTGATGAAACTTTCAGGTAATGATCAGTACACCAATCCCACTTGGCTCGCCAAATTTCGTTCTTCTAGGTTAAACCGTTCGTTGGCAGTTACCGGTTTCATTTTGAGATTTCACTCTGTTTTCTCCTATAGGGATACATGTATTTGGAACTCTAAATCAAACACGGTTTGTGCTAGCTCTTTGAAACTTGACACAATAAAGCAGTTTCAACTTCTATCTCTATGGTTTGTTTGCTGTTGATGTAGCCCTAAGCAGAGAGTGGCGAGAATCACTTTCATGGAAAGGGCCTGCCAAGCTTCCAAAAAACTACGAGTTGCCTGAAATCTCAGCACACACTTTTTCACCCAATCTTGATGAAACTTTCAGGTAATGATCAGTACATCAATCCCACTTGGCTCGCCAAATTTTGTTCTTCTAGGTTAAACCGTTCGTTGGCAGTAACCGGTTTCATTTTGAGGTTTCACTCTGTTTTCTCCTATAGGGATACATGTATTTGGAACTCTAAATCAAACACGGTTTGTGCTAGCTCTTTGAAACTTGACACAATAAAGCAGTTTCAAGTTCTATCTCTATGGTTTGTTTGCTGTTGATGTAGCCCTAAGCAGAGACTGGCGAGAATCACTTTCATGGAAAGGGCCTGCCAAGCTTCCAAAAAACTACGAGTTGCCTGAAATCTCAGCACACACTTTTTCACCCAATCTTGATGAAACTTTCAGGTAATGATCAGTACACCAATCCCACTTGGCTCGCCAAATTTCGTTCTTCTAGGTTAAACCTTTCGTTGGCAGTAACCGGTTTCATTTTGAGGTTTCACTCTGTTTCCTCCTATAGGGATACATGTATTTGGAACTCTAAATCAAACACGGTTTGTGCTAGCTCTTTGAAACTTGACACAATAAAGCAGTTTCAAGTTCTATCTCTATGGTTTGTTTGATGTTAATGTAGACCTAAGCAGAGACTGGCGAGAATCACTTTCATGGAAAGGGCCTGACAAGCTTCCAAAAAAATACGAGTTGCCTGAAATCTCAGCACACACTTTTTCACCCAATCTTGATGAAACTTTCAGGTAATGATCAGTACACCAATCCAACTTGGCTCGCCAAATTTCGTTCTTCTAGGTTAAACCGTTCGTTGGCAGTAACCGGTTTCATTATGAGGTTTCACTCTGTTTTCTCCTATAGGGATACATGTATTTGGAACTCTAAATCAAACACGGTTTGTGCTAGCTGTTTGAAACTTGACACAATAAAGCAGTTTCAAGTTCTATCTCTATGGTTTGTTTGCTGTTGATGTAGCCCTAAGCAGAGACTGGCGAGAATCACTTTCATGGAAAGGGCCTGCCAAGCTTCCAAAAAACTACGAGTTGCCTGAAATCTCAGCAAACACTTTTTCACCCAATCTTGATGATACATTCAGGTAATGATCAGTACACCAATCCCACTTGGCTCGCCAAATTTCGGTCTTCTAGGTTAAACCGTTCGTTGGCAGTAACGGTTTCATTTTGAGGTTTCACTCTGTTTTCTCCTATAGGGATACATGTATTTGGAACTCTAAATCAAACACGGTTTGTGCTAGCTCTTTGAAACTTGACTCAATAAAGCAGTTTCAAGTTCTATCTCTATGGTTTGTTTGCTGTTGATGTAGCCCTAAGCAGAGACTGGCGAGAATCACTTTCATGGAAAGGGCCTGCCAAGCTTCCAAAAAACTACGAGTTGCCTGAAATCTCAGCACACACTTTTTCACCCAATCTTGATGAAACTTTCAGGTAATGATCAGAACACCAATCCCACTTGGCTCGCCAAATTTCGTTCTTCTAGGTTAAACCGTTCGTTGGCAGTAACCAGTTTCATTTTGAGGTTTCACTCTGTTTTCTCCTATAGGGATACATGTATTTGGAACTCTAATTCAAACACAGTTTGTGCTAGCTCTTTGAAACTTGACACAATAAAGCAGTTTCAAGTTCTATCTCTATGGTTTGTTTGCTGTTGATGTAGCCCTAAGCAGAGACTGGCGAGAATCACTTTCATGGAAAGGGCCTGCCAAGCTTCCAAAAAACTATGAGTTGCCTGAAATCTCAGCACACGCTTTTTCACCCAATCTTGATGAAACTTTCAGGTAATGATCAGTACACCAATCCCACTTGGCTCGCCAAATTTCGTTCTTCTAGGTTAAACCTTTCGTTGGCAGTAACCGGTTTCATTTTGAGGTTTCACTCTGTTTCCTCCTATAGGGATACAAGTATTTGGAACTCTAAATCAAACACGGTTTGTGCTAGCTCTTTGAAACTTGACACAATAAAGCAGTTTCAAGTTCTATCTCTATGGTTTGTTTGATGTTAATGTAGACCTAAGCAGAGACTGGCGAGAATCACTTTCATGGAAAGGGCCTGACAAGCTTCCAAAAAAATACGAGTTGCCTGAAATCTCAGCACACACTTTTTCACCCAATCTTGATGAAACTTTCAGGTAATGATCAGTACACCAATCCAACTTGGCTCGCCAAATTTCGTTCTTCTAGGTTAAACCGTTCGTTGGCAGTAACCGGTTTCATTATGAGGTTTCACTCTGTTTTCTCCTATAGGGATACATGTATTTGGAACTCTAAATCAAACACGGTTTGTGCTAGCTCTTTGAAACTTGACACAATAAAGCAGTTTCAAGTTCTATCTCTATGGTTTGTTTGCTGTTGATGTAGCCCTAAGCAGAGACTGGCGAGAATCACTTTCATGGAAAGGGCCTGCCAAGCTTCCAAAAAACTACGAGTTGCCTGAAATCTCAGCAAACACTTTTTCACCCAATCTTGATGAAACTTTCAGGTAATGATCAGTACACCAATCCCACTTGGCTCGCCAAATTTCGTTCTTCTAGGTTAAACCATTCGTTGGCAGTAACCGGTTTCATTTTGAGGTTTCACTCTGTTTCCTCCTATAGGGATACATGTATTTGGAACTCTAAATCAAACACGGTTTGTGCTAGCTCTTTGAAACTTGACACAATAAAGCAGTTTCAAGTTCTATCTGTATGGTTTGTTTGCTGTTGATGTAGCCCTAAGCAGAGACTGGCGAGAATCACTTTCATGGAAAGGGCCTGCCAAGCTTCCAAAAAACTACGAGTTGCCTGAAATCTCAGCACACACTTTTTCACCCAATCTTGATGAAACTTTCAGGTAATGATCAGTACACCAATTCCACTTGGCTCGCCAAATTTCGTTCTTCTAGGTTAAACTGTTCGTTGGCAGTAACCGGTTTCATTTTGAGGTTTCACTCTGTTTTCTCCTCTAGGGATACATGTATTTGGAACTCTAAATCAAACACGGTTTGTGCTAGCTCTTTGAAACTTGACACAATAAAGCAGTTTCAAGTTCTATCTCTATGGTTTGTTTGCTGTTGATGTAGCCCTAAGCAGAGACTGGCGAGAATCACTTTTATGGAAAGGGCCTGCCAAGCTTCCAAAAAACTACTAGTTGCATAAATCTCAGCAAACACGTTTTCACCCAATCTTGATGATACTTTTAGGTAATGATCAGTACACCAATCCCACTTGGCTCGCCAAATTTCATTCTTCTAGGTTAAACCGTTCATTGGCTGTAACCGGTTTCATTTTGAGGTTTCACTCTGTTTTCTCTTAAAGGGATACATGTATTTGGAACTCTAAATCAAACACGGTTTGTGCTAGCTCTTTGAAAATTGACACAATAAAGAAGTTTCAAGTTCTATCTGTATGGTTTGTTTGCTGTTGATGTAGCCCTAAGTAGAGACTGGCGAGAATCACTTTCTTGGAAAGAGCCTGCCAAGCTTCCAAAAAACTACGAGTTTCCTGAAATCTCAGCAAACACTTTTTCATCCAATCTTGATGAAACCTTCAGGTAATGATCAGTACACCAATCCCACTTGATTCGCCAAATTTCGTTCTTCTAGGTAAAGCCGTTCGTCGGCAGTAACAGGTTTCATTTTGAGGTTTCACTCTGTTTTCCTCCTATAGGGATACATGTATTTGGAACTCTAAATCAAACACGGTTTGTGCTAGCTCTTTGAAACTTGACACAATAAAGCAGTTTCAAGTTCTATCTGTATGGTTTGTTTGCTGTTGATGTAGCCCTAAGCAGAGACTGGCGAGAATCACTTTCATGGAAAGGGCCTGCCAAGTTTCCAAAAAACTACGAGTTTCCTGAAATCTCAGCAAACACTTTTTCACCCAATCTTGATTAAACTTTCAGGTAATGATCAGTACACCAATCCCACTTGGCTCGCCAAATTTCGTTCTTCTAGGTTAAACCGTTCGTTGGCAGTAACCAGTTTCATTTTGAGGTTTCACTCTGTTTCCTCCTATAGGGATACATGTATTTGGAACTCTAAATCAAACACGGTTTGTGCTAGCTCTTTGAAACTTGACACAATAAAGCAGTTTCAAGTTCTATCTCTATGGTTTGTTTGCTGTTGATGTAGCCCTAAGCAGAGACTGGCGAGAATCACTTTCATGGAAAGGGCCTGCCAAGCTTCCTAAAAACTACGAGTTGCCAGAATTCTCAGCACACACTTTTTCACCCAATCTTGATGAAACTTTCAGGTAATGATCAGTACATCAATCCTACGTGGCTCGCCAAATTTTGTTCTTCTAGATTAAACCGTTCGTTGGCAGTAACCGGTTTAATTTTGAGGTTTCACTCTGTTTTCTCCTATAGGGATACATGTATTTGGAACTCTAAATCAAACACGGTTTGTGCTAGCTCTTTAAAACTTGACACAATAAAGCAGTTTCAACTTCTATCTCTATTGTTTGTTTGCTGTTGATGTTGCCCTAAGCAGAGACTGGGGAAAATCACTTTCATGGAAAGGGCCTGCCAAGCTTCCAAAAAACTACGAGTTGCCTGAAATCTCAGCACACACTTTTTCACCCAATCTTGATGAAACTTTCAGGTAATGATCAGTACATCATTCCCACTTGGCTCGCCAAACTTTGTTCTTCTAGATTAAACCGTTCGTTGGCAGTAACCGGTTTCATTTTGAGTTTCACTCTGTTTTCTCCTATAGGGATACATGTATTTGGAACTCTAAATCAAACACGGTTTGTGCTAGCTCTTTGAAACTTGACACAATTAAGCAGTTCAAGTTCTATCTCTATGGTTTGTTTGCTGTTGATGTAGCCCTAAGCAGAGACTGGCGAGAATCACTTTCATGGAAAGGGCCTGCCAAGCTTCCAAAAAACTACGAGTTTCCCGAAATCTCAGCACACACTTTTTCACCCAATCTTGATGATTCTTTCAGGTAATGATCAGTACACCAATCCCACTTGGCTCGCCAAATTTCGTTCTTCTAGGTTAAACCGTTCGTTGGCAGTAACCGGTTTCATTTTGAGGTTTCACTCTGTTTTCTCCTATAGGGATACATGTATTTGGAACTCTAAATAAACATGGTTTGTGCTAGAATTTGAAACTTGACACAATAAAGCAGTTTCAAGTTCTATCTCTATGGTTTGTTTGCTGTTGATGTAGCCCTAAGCAGAGACTGGCGAGAATCACTTTCATGGAAAGGGCCGCCAAGCTTCCAAAAAAACTACGAGTTGCCTGAAATCTCAGCAAACACTTTTTCACCCAATCTTGATGATACATTCAGGTAATGATCAGTACACCAATCCCACTTGGCTCGCCAAATTTCGTTCTCCTAGGTTAAACCGTTCGTTGGCAGTAACCGGTTTCATTTTGAGGTTTCACTCTGTTTTCTCCTATAGGGATACATGTATTTGGAAACTCTAAATCAAACACGGTTTGTGCTAGCTCTTTGAAACTTGACTCAATAAAGCAGTTTCAAGTTCTATCTCTATGGTTTGTTTGCTGTTGATGTAGCCCTAAGCAGAGACTGGCGAGAATCACTTTCATGGAAAGGGCCTGCCAAGCTTCCAAAAAACTACGAGTTGCCTGAAATCTCAGCACACACTTTTTCACCCAATCTTGATGAAACTTTCAGGTAATGATCAGAACACCAATCCCACTTGGCTCGCCAAATTTCGTTCTTCTAGGTTAAACCGTTCGTTGGCAGTAACCAGTTTCATTTTGAGGTTTCACTCTGTTTTTCTCCTATAGGGATACATGTATTTGGAACTCTAATTCAAACACAGTTTGTGCTAGCTCTTTGAAACTTGACACAATAAAGCAGTTTCAAGTTCTATCTCTATGGTTTGTTTGCTGTTGATGTAGCCTAAGCAGAGACTGGCGAGAATCACTTTCATGGAAAGGGCCTGCCAAGCTTCCAAAAAACTATGAGTTGCCTGAAATCTCAGCACACGCTTTTTCACCCAATCTTGATGAAACTTTCAGGTAATGATCAGTACACCAATCCCACTTGGCTCGCCAAATTTCGTTCTTCTAGGTTAAACCTTTCGTTGGCAGTAACCGGTTTCAATTTGAGGTTTCACTCTGTTTCCTCCTATAGGGATACAAGTATTTGGAACTCTAAATCAAACACGGTTTGTGCTAGCTCTTTGAAACTTGACACAATAAAGCAGTTTCAAGTTCTATCTCTATGGTTTGTTTGATGCTAATGTAGACCTAAGCAGAGACTGGCGAGAATCACTTTCATGGAAAGGGCCTGACAAGCTTCCAAAAAAATACGAGTTGCCTGAAATCTCAGCACACACTTTTTCACCCAATCTTGATGAAACTTTCAGGTAATGATCAGTACACCAATCCAACTTGGCTCGCCAAATTTCGTTCTTCTAGGTTAAACCGTTCGTTGGCAGTAACCGGTTTCATTATGAGGTTTCACTCTGTTTTCTCCTATAGGGATACATGTATTTGGAACTCTAAATCAAACACGGTTTGTGCTAGCTCTTTGAAACTTGACACAATAAAGCAGTTTCAAGTTCTATCTCTATGGTTTGTTTGCTGTTGATGTAGCCCTAAGCAGAGACTGGCGAGAATCACTTTCATGGAAAGGGCCTGCCAAGCTTCCAAAAAACTACGAGTTGCCTGAAATCTCAGCAAACACTTTTTCACCCAATCTTGATGATACATTCAGGTAATGATCAGTACACCAATCCCACTTGGCTTGCCAAATTTCGTTATTCTAGGTTAAACAGTTCGTTGGCAGTAACCGGTTTCATTTTGAGGTTTCACTCTGTTTTCTCCTATAGGGATACATGTATTTGGAACTCTAAATCAAACACGGTTTGTGCTAGCTCTTTGAAACTTGACACAATAAAGCAGTTTCTAGTTCTATCTCTATGGTTTGTTTGCTGTTGATGTAGCCCTAAGCAGAGACTGGCGAGAATCCCTTTCATGAAAAGGGCCTGCCAAGCTTCCAAAAAACTACGAGTTTCCTGAAATCTCAGCAAACACTTTTTCACCCAATCTTGATGAAACTTTCAGGTAATGATCAGTACAGCATTCCCACTTGATTCGCCAAATTTCGTTCTTCTAGGTAAAGCCGTTCGTTGGCAGTAACCGGTTTCATTTTGAGGTTTCACTCTGTTTTCTCCTATAGGGATACATGTATTTGGAACTCTAAATCAAACACGGTTTGTGCTAGCTCTTTGAAACTTGACACAATAAAGCAGTTTCAAGTTCTATCTGTATGGTTTGTTTGCTGTTGATGTAGCCCTAAGCAGAGACTGGCGAGAATTACTTTCATGGAAAGGGCCTGCCAAGCTTCCAAAAAACTACGAGTTTCCTGAAATCTCAGCAAACACTTTTTCACCCAATCTTGATGAAACTTTCAGGTAATGATCAGTACACCAATCCCACTTGGCTCGCCAAATTTCGTTCTTCTAGGTTAAACCATTCGTTGGCAGTAACCGGTTTCATTTTGAGGTTTCACTCTGTTTCCTCCTATAGGGATACATGTATTTGGAACTCTAAATCAAACACGGTTTGTGCTAGCTCTTTGAAACTTGACACAATAAAGCAGTTTCAAGTTCTATCTGTATGGTTTGTTTGCTGTTGATGTAGCCCTAAGCAGAGACTGGCGAGAATCACTTTCATGGAAAGGGCCTGCCAAGCTTCCAAAAAACTACGAGTTGCCTGAAATCTCAGCACACACTTTTTCACCCAATCTTGATGAAACTTTCAGGTAATGATCAGTACACCAATTCCACTTGGCTCGCCAAATTTCGTTCTTCTAGGTTAAACCGTTCGTTGGCAGTAACCGGTTTCATTTTGAGGTTTCACTCTGTTTTCTCCTCTAGGGATACATGTATTTGGAACTCTAAATCAAACACGGTTTGTGCTAGCTCTTTGAAACTTGACACAATAAAGCAGTTTCAAGTTCTATCTCTATGGTTTGTTTGCTGTTGATGTAGCCCTAAGCAGAGACTGGCGAGAATCACTTTTATGGAAAGGGCCTGCCAAGCTTCCAAAAAACTACTAGTTGCATAAATCTCAGCAAACACGTTTTCACCCAATCTTGATGATACTTTTAGGTAATGATCAGTACACCAATCCCACTTGGCTCGCCAAATTTCATTCTTCTAGGTTAAACCGTTCATTGGCTGTAACCGGTTTCATTTTGAGGTTTCACTCTGTTTTCTCTTAAAGGGATACATGTATTTGGAACTCTAAATCAAACACGGTTTGTGCTAGCTCTTTGAAAATTGACACAATAAAGCAGTTTCAAGTTCTATCTGTATGGTTTGTTTGCTGTTGATGTAGCCCTAAGTAGAGACTGGCGAGAATCACTTTCTTGGAAAGAGCCTGCCAAGCTTCCAAAAAACTACGAGTTTCCTGAAATCTCAGCAAACACTTTTTCATCCAATCTTGATGAAACCTTCAGGTAATGATCAGTACACCAATCCCACTTGATTCGCCAAATTTCGTTCTTCTAGGTAAAGCCGTTCGTCGGCAGTAACAGGTTTCATTTTGAGGTTTCACTCTGTTTTCTCCTATAGGGATACATGTATTTGGAACTCTAAATCAAACACGGTTTGTGCTAGCTCTTTGAAACTTGACACAATAAAGCAGTTTCAAGTTCTATCTGTATGGTTTGTTTGCTGTTGATGTAGCCCTAAGCAGAGACTGGCGAGAATCACTTTCATGGAAAGGGCCTGCCAAGTTTCCAAAAAACTACGAGTTTCCTGAAATCTCAGCAAACACTTTTTCACCCAATCTTGATTAAACTTTCAGGTAATGATCAGTACACCAATCCCACTTGGCTCGCCAAATTTCGTTCTTCTAGGTTAAACCGTTCGTTGGCAGTAACCAGTTTCATTTTGAGGTTTCACTCTGTTTCCTCCTATAGGGATACATGTATTTGGAACTCTAAATCAAACACGGTTTGTGCTAGCTCTTTGAAACTTGACACAATAAAGCAGTTTCAAGTTCTATCTCTATGGTTTGTTTGCTGTTGATGTAGCCCTAAGCAGAGACTGGCGAGAATCACTTTCATGGAAAGGGCCTGCCAAGCTTCCTAAAAACTACGAGTTGCCAGAATTCTCAGCACACACTTTTTCACCCAATCTTGATGAAACTTTCAGGTAATGATCAGTACATCAATCCTACGTGGCTCGCCAAATTTTGTTCTTCTAGATTAAACCGTTCGTTGGCAGTAACCGGTTTAATTTTGAGGTTTCACTCTGTTTTCTCCTATAGGGATACATGTATTTGGAACTCTAAATCAAACACGGTTTGTGCTAGCTCTTTAAAACTTGACACAATAAAGCAGTTTCAACTTCTATCTCTATTGTTTGTTTGCTGTTGATGTAGCCCTAAGCAGAGACTGGGGAAAATCACTTTCATGGAAAGGGCCTGCCAAGCTTCCAAAAAACTACGAGTTGCCTGAAATCTCAGCACACACTTTTTCACCCAATCTTGATGAAACTTTCAGGTAATGATCAGTACATCATTCCCACTTGGCTCGCCAAATTTTGTTCTTCTAGATTAAACCGTTCGTTGGCAGTAACCGGTTTCATTTTGAGGTTTCACTCTGTTTTCTCCTATAGGGATACATGTATTTGGAACTCTAAATCAAACACGGTTTGTGCTAGCTCTTTGAAACTTGACACAATTAAGCAGTTTCAAGTTCTATCTCTATGGTTTGTTTGCTGTTGATGTAGCCCTAAGCAGAGACTGGCGAGAATCACTTTCATGGAAAGGGCCTGCCAAGCTTCCAAAAAACTACGAGTTTCCCGAAATCTCAGCACACACTTTTTCACCCAATCTTGATGATTCTTTCAGGTAATGATCAGTACACCAATC
>NW_027523940.1:0-38567 GCF_052094955.1 Ictidomys tridecemlineatus | reverse complement strand
TGACACAATAAAGTAGTTTCAAGTTCTATCTCTATGGTTTGTTTGCTGTTGATGTAGCCCTAAGCAGAGACTGGCGAGAATCACTTTCATGGAAAGGGCCTGCCAAGCTTCCAAAAAACTACGAGTTGCCTGAAATCTCAGCACACACTTTTTCACCCAATCTTGATGAAACTTTCAGGTAATGATCAGTACACCAATCCCACTTGGCTCGCCAAATCTCGTTCTTCTGGGTAAAACCGTTCGTTGGCAGTAACCGGTTTCATTTTGAGGTTTCACTCTGTTTTCTCCTATAGGGATACATGTATTTGGAACTCTAAATCAAACACAGTTTGTGCTAGCTCTTTGAAACTTGACACAATAAAGCAGATTCAAGCTCTATCTCTATGGTTTGTTTGCTGTTGATGTAGCCCTAAGCAGAGATTGGCGAGAATCACTTTTATGAAAACGGCCTGCCAAGCTTCCAAAAAACTACGAGTTGCCTGAAATCTCAGCACACACTTTTTCACCCAATCTTGATGAAACTTTCAGTTAATGATCACTACAGCAATCCCACTTGGCTCGCCAAATCTCGTTCTTCTAGGTTAAACCGTTCGTTGGCAGTAACCGGTTTTATTTTGAGGTTTCACTCTGTTTTCTCCTATAGGAATACATGTATTTGGAACTCTAAATAAAACACGGTTTGTGCTAGCGCTTTGAAACTTGACACAATAAAGCAGTTTCAAGTTCTATCTCTATGGTTTGTTTGCTGTTGATGTAGCCCTAAGCAGAGACTTGCGAGAATCACTTTCATGGAAAGGGCCTGCCAAGCTTCCAAACAACTACGAGTTGCCTGAAATCTCAGCACACACTTTTTCACCCAATCTTGATGAAACTTTCAGGTAATGATCACTACACCAATCCCACTTGGCTCGCCAAATCTAGTTCTTCTAGGTGAAACCTTTCGTTGGCAGTAACCGGTTTCATTTTGAGGTTTCACTCTGTTTTCTCCAATAGGGATACATGTATTTGGAACTCTAAATCAAACACGGTTTGTGCTAGCTCTTTGAAACTTGACACAATAAAGCAGTTTCAAGTTCTATCTCTATGGTTTGTTTGCTGTTGATGTAGCCCTATGCAGAGACTTGCGAGAATCACTTTCATGGAAAGGGCCTTCCAAGCTTCCAAAAAACTACGAGTTGCCTGAAATCTCAGCACACACTTTTTCACGCAATCTTGATGAAACTTTCAGAAAATGATCAGTACACCAATCCCACTTGGCTCGCCAAATTTCGTTCTTCTAGGTGAAACCGTTCGTTGGCAGTAACCGGTTTCATTTTGAGGTTTCACTCTGTTTTCTCCTATACGGATACATGTATTTGGAACTCTAAATCAAACTCGGTTTGTGCTAGCTCTTTGAAACTTGATACCATAAAGCAGTTTCAAGTACTATCTCTATGGTTTGTTTGCTCTTGATGTAGCCCTAAGCAGAGACTGGCGAGAATCACTTTCATGGAAAAGGCCTGCCAAGCTTCCAAAAAACTACGAGTTGCCTGAAATCTCAGCACACTTTTTCACCCAATCTTGATGAAACTTTCAGGTAATGATCAGTACACTAATCCCACTTGGCTCGCCAAATTTTGTTCTTCTAGGTGAAACCGTTCGTTGGCAGTAACCGGTTTCATTTTGAGGTTTCACTGTGTTTTCTCCTATAGGGATACATGTATTTGGAACTCTAAATCAAACACGGTTTGTGCTAGCTCTTTGAAACTTGACACAATAAAGCAGTTTCAAGTTCTATCTCTATGGTTTGTTTGCTGTTGATGTAGCCCTAAGCAGAAACTGGCGAGAATCACTTTCATGGAAAGGGCCTGCCAAGCTTTCAAAAAACTACGAGTTGCCTGAAATCTCAGCACACACTTTTTCACCCAATCTTGATGAAACTTTCAGGTAATGATCAGTACACCAATCCCACTTGGCTCGCCAAATTTCGTTCTTCTAGGTGAAACCGTTCGTTGGCAGTAACCGGTTTCATTTTGAGGTTTCACTCTGTTTTCTCCTATAGGGATACAAGTATTTGGAACTCTAAATCAAACACGGTTTGTGCTAGCTCTTTGAAACTTGACACAATAAAGCAGTTTCAAGTTCTATCTCTATGGTTTGTTTGCTGTTGATGTAGCCCTAAGCAGAGACTGGCGGGAATCACTTTCATGGAAAGGGCCTGCCAAGCTTCCAAAAAACTACGAGTTGCCTGAAATCTCAGCACACACTTTTTCACCCAATCTTGATGAAAATTTCAGGTAATGATCAGTACACCAATCCCACTTCGCTCGCCAAATCTCGTTCTTCTAGGTGAAACCGTTCGTTGGCAGTAACCGGTTTCATTTTGAGGTTTCACTCTGTTTTCTCCTATAGGGATACATGTATTTGGAACTCTAAATCCAACACGGTTTGTGCTAGCTCTTTGAAACTTGACACAATAAAGCAGTTTCAAGTTCTATCTCTATGGTTTGTTTGCTGTTGATGTAGCCCTAAGCAGAGACTGGCGGGAATCACTTTCATTGAAAGGGCCTGCCAAGCTTCCAAAAAACTACGAGTTGCCTGAAATCTCAGCACACACTTTGTCACCCAATCTTGATGAAACTTTCAGGTAATGATCAGTACACCAATCCCACTTGGCTCGCCAAATTTCGTTCTTCTAGGTGAATCCGTTCGTTTGCAGTAACCGGTTTCATTTTGAGGTTTCACTCTGTTTTCTCCTATAGGGATACATGTATTTGGAACTCTAAATCAAACACGGTTTGTGCTAGCTCTTTGAAACTTGACACAATAAAGTAGTTTCAAGTTCTATCTCTATGGTTTGTTTGCTGTTGATGTAGCCCTAAGCAGAGACTGGCGAGAATCACTTTCATGGAAAGGGCCTGCCAAGCTTCCAAAAAACTACGAGTTGCCTGAAATCTCAGCACACACTTTTTCACCCAATCTTGATGAAACTTTCAGGTAATGATCAGTACACCAATCCCACTTGGCTCGCCAAATCTCGTTCTTCTGGGTAAAACCGTTCGTTGGCAGTAACCGGTTTCATTTTGAGGTTTCACTCTGTTTTCTCCTATAGGGATACATGTATTTGGAACTCTAAATCAAACACAGTTTGTGCTAGCTCTTTGAAACTTGACACAATAAAGCAGATTCAAGCTCTATCTCTATGGTTTGTTTGCTGTTGATGTAGCCCTAAGCAGAGATTGGCGAGAATCACTTTTATGAAAACGGCCTGCCAAGCTTCCAAAAAACTACGAGTTGCCTGAAATCTCAGCACACACTTTTTCACCCAATCTTGATGAAACTTTCAGTTAATGATCACTACAGCAATCCCACTTGGCTCGCCAAATCTCGTTCTTCTAGGTTAAACCGTTCGTTGGCAGTAACCGGTTTTATTTTGAGGTTTCACTCTGTTTTCTCCTATAGGAATACATGTATTTGGAACTCTAAATAAAACACGGTTTGTGCTAGCGCTTTGAAACTTGACACAATAAAGCAGTTTCAAGTTCTATCTCTATGGTTTGTTTGCTGTTGATGTAGCCCTAAGCAGAGACTTGCGAGAATCACTTTCATGGAAAGGGCCTGCCAAGCTTCCAAACAACTACGAGTTGCCTGAAATCTCAGCACACACTTTTTCACCCAATCTTGATGAAACTTTCAGGTAATGATCACTACACCAATCCCACTTGGCTCGCCAAATCTAGTTCTTCTAGGTGAAACCTTTCGTTGGCAGTAACCGGTTTCATTTTGAGGTTTCACTCTGTTTTCTCCAATAGGGATACATGTATTTGGAACTCTAAATCAAACACGGTTTGTGCTAGCTCTTTGAAACTTGACACAATAAAGCAGTTTCAAGTTCTATCTCTATGGTTTGTTTGCTGTTGATGTAGCCCTATGCAGAGACTTGCGAGAATCACTTTCATGGAAAGGGCCTTCCAAGCTTCCAAAAAACTACGAGTTGCCTGAAATCTCAGCACACACTTTTTCACGCAATCTTGATGAAACTTTCAGAAAATGATCAGTACACCAATCCCACTTGGCTCGCCAAATTTCGTTCTTCTAGGTGAAACCGTTCGTTGGCAGTAACCGGTTTCATTTTGAGGTTTCACTCTGTTTTCTCCTATACGGATACATGTATTTGGAACTCTAAATCAAACTCGGTTTGTGCTAGCTCTTTGAAACTTGATACCATAAAGCAGTTTCAAGTACTATCTCTATGGTTTGTTTGCTCTTGATGTAGCCCTAAGCAGAGACTGGCGAGAATCACTTTCATGGAAAAGGCCTGCCAAGCTTCCAAAAAACTACGAGTTGCCTGAAATCTCAGCACACTTTTTCACCCAATCTTGATGAAACTTTCAGGTAATGATCAGTACACTAATCCCACTTGGCTCGCCAAATTTTGTTCTTCTAGGTGAAACCGTTCGTTGGCAGTAACCGGTTTCATTTTGAGGTTTCACTGTGTTTTCTCCTATAGGGATACATGTATTTGGAACTCTAAATCAAACACGGTTTGTGCTAGCTCTTTGAAACTTGACACAATAAAGCAGTTTCAAGTTCTATCTCTATGGTTTGTTTGCTGTTGATGTAGCCCTAAGCAGAAACTGGCGAGAATCACTTTCATGGAAAGGGCCTGCCAAGCTTTCAAAAAACTACGAGTTGCCTGAAATCTCAGCACACACTTTTTCACCCAATCTTGATGAAACTTTCAGGTAATGATCAGTACACCAATCCCACTTGGCTCGCCAAATTTCGTTCTTCTAGGTGAAACCGTTCGTTGGCAGTAACCGGTTTCATTTTGAGGTTTCACTCTGTTTTCTCCTATAGGGATACAAGTATTTGGAACTCTAAATCAAACACGGTTTGTGCTAGCTCTTTGAAACTTGACACAATAAAGCAGTTTCAAGTTCTATCTCTATGGTTTGTTTGCTGTTGATGTAGCCCTAAGCAGAGACTGGCGGGAATCACTTTAATGGAAAGGGCCTGCCAAGCTTCCAAAAAACTACGAGTTGCCTGAAATCTCAGCACACACTTTTTCACCCAATCTTGATGAAAATTTCAGGTAATGATCAGTACACAAATCCCACTTCGCTCGCCAAATCTCGTTCTTCTAGGTGAAACCGTTAGTTGGCAGTAACCGGTTTCATTTTGAGGTTTCACTCTGTTTTCTCCTATAGGGATACATGTATTTGGAACTCTAAATCAAACACGGTTTGTGCTAGCTCTTTGAAACTTGACACAATAAAGCAGTTTCAAGTTCTATCTCTATGGTTTGTTTGCTGTTGATGTAGCCCTAAGCAGAGACTGGCGGGAATCACTTTCATTGAAAGGGCCTGCCAAGCTTCCAAAAAACTACGAGTTGCCTGAAATCTCAGCACACACTTTGTCACCCAATCTTGATGAAACTTTCAGGTAATGATCAGTACACCAATCCCACTTGGCTCGCCAAATTTCGTTCTTCTAGGTGAATCCGTTCGTTTGCAGTAACCGGTTTCATTTTGAGGTTTCACTCTGTTTTCTCCTATAGGGATACATGTATTTGGAACTCTAAATCAAACACGGTTTGTGCTAGCTCTTTGAAACTTGACACAATAAAGTAGTTTCAAGTTCTATCTCTATGGTTTGTTTGCTGTTGATGTAGCCCTAAGCAGAGACTGGCGAGAATCACTTTCATGGAAAGGGCCTGCCAAGCTTCCAAAAAACTACGAGTTGCCTGAAATCTCAGCACACACTTTTTCACCCAATCTTGATGAAACTTTCAGGTAATGATCAGTACACCAATCCCACTTGGCTCGCCAAATCTCGTTCTTCTGGGTAAAACCGTTCGTTGGCAGTAACCGGTTTCATTTTGAGGTTTCACTCTGTTTTCTCCTATAGGGATACATGTATTTGGAACTCTAAATCAAACACAGTTTGTGCTAGCTCTTTGAAACTTGACACAATAAAGCAGATTCAAGCTCTATCTCTATGGTTTGTTTGCTGTTGATGTAGCCCTAAGCAGAGATTGGCGAGAATCACTTTTATGAAAACGGCCTGCCAAGCTTCCAAAAAACTACGAGTTGCCTGAAATCTCAGCACACACTTTTTCACCCAATCTTGATGAAACTTTCAGTTAATGATCACTACAGCAATCCCACTTGGCTCGCCAAATCTCGTTCTTCTAGGTTAAACCGTTCGTTGGCAGTAACCGGTTTTATTTTGAGGTTTCACTCTGTTTTCTCCTATAGGAATACATGTATTTGGAACTCTAAATAAAACACGGTTTGTGCTAGCGCTTTGAAACTTGACACAATAAAGCAGTTTCAAGTTCTATCTCTATGGTTTGTTTGCTGTTGATGTAGCCCTAAGCAGAGACTTGCGAGAATCACTTTCATGGAAAGGGCCTGCCAAGCTTCCAAACAACTACGAGTTGCCTGAAATCTCAGCACACACTTTTTCACCCAATCTTGATGAAACTTTCAGGTAATGATCACTACACCAATCCCACTTGGCTCGCCAAATCTAGTTCTTCTAGGTGAAACCTTTCGTTGGCAGTAACCGGTTTCATTTTGAGGTTTCACTCTGTTTTCTCCAATAGGGATACATGTATTTGGAACTCTAAATCAAACACGGTTTGTGCTAGCTCTTTGAAACTTGACACAATAAAGCAGTTTCAAGTTCTATCTCTATGGTTTGTTTGCTGTTGATGTAGCCCTATGCAGAGACTTGCGAGAATCACTTTCATGGAAAGGGCCTTCCAAGCTTCCAAAAAACTACGAGTTGCCTGAAATCTCAGCACACACTTTTTCACGCAATCTTGATGAAACTTTCAGAAAATGATCAGTACACCAATCCCACTTGGCTCGCCAAATTTCGTTCTTCTAGGTGAAACCGTTCGTTGGCAGTAACCGGTTTCATTTTGAGGTTTCACTCTGTTTTCTCCTATACGGATACATGTATTTGGAACTCTAAATCAAACTCGGTTTGTGCTAGCTCTTTGAAACTTGATACCATAAAGCAGTTTCAAGTACTATCTCTATGGTTTGTTTGCTCTTGATGTAGCCCTAAGCAGAGACTGGCGAGAATCACTTTCATGGAAAAGGCCTGCCAAGCTTCCAAAAAACTACGAGTTGCCTGAAATCTCAGCACACTTTTTCACCCAATCTTGATGAAACTTTCAGGTAATGATCAGTACACTAATCCCACTTGGCTCGCCAAATTTTGTTCTTCTAGGTGAAACCGTTCGTTGGCAGTAACCGGTTTCATTTTGAGGTTTCACTGTGTTTTCTCCTATAGGGATACATGTATTTGGAACTCTAAATCAAACACGGTTTGTGCTAGCTCTTTGAAACTTGACACAATAAAGCAGTTTCAAGTTCTATCTCTATGGTTTGTTTGCTGTTGATGTAGCCCTAAGCAGAAACTGGCGAGAATCACTTTCATGGAAAGGGCCTGCCAAGCTTTCAAAAAACTACGAGTTGCCTGAAATCTCAGCACACACTTTTTCACCCAATCTTGATGAAACTTTCAGGTAATGATCAGTACACCAATCCCACTTGGCTCGCCAAATTTCGTTCTTCTAGGTGAAACCGTTCGTTGGCAGTAACCGGTTTCATTTTGAGGTTTCACTCTGTTTTCTCCTATAGGGATACAAGTATTTGGAACTCTAAATCAAACACGGTTTGTGCTAGCTCTTTGAAACTTGACACAATAAAGCAGTTTCAAGTTCTATCTCTATGGTTTGTTTGCTGTTGATGTAGCCCTAAGCAGAGACTGGCGGGAATCACTTTAATGGAAAGGGCCTGCCAAGCTTCCAAAAAACTACGAGTTGCCTGAAATCTCAGCACACACTTTTTCACCCAATCTTGATGAAAATTTCAGGTAATGATCAGTACACAAATCCCACTTCGCTCGCCAAATCTCGTTCTTCTAGGTGAAACCGTTAGTTGGCAGTAACCGGTTTCATTTTGAGGTTTCACTCTGTTTTCTCCTATAGGGATACATGTATTTGGAACTCTAAATCAAACACGGTTTGTGCTAGCTCTTTGAAACTTGACACAATAAAGCAGTTTCAAGTTCTATCTCTATGGTTTGTTTGCTGTTGATGTAGCCCTAAGCAGAGACTGGCGGGAATCACTTTCATTGAAAGGGCCTGCCAAGCTTCCAAAAAACTACGAGTTGCCTGAAATCTCAGCACACACTTTGTCACCCAATCTTGATGAAACTTTCAGGTAATGATCAGTACACCAATCCCACTTGGCTCGCCAAATTTCGTTCTTCTAGGTGAATCCGTTCGTTTGCAGTAACCGGTTTCATTTTGAGGTTTCACTCTGTTTTCTCCTATAGGGATACATGTATTTGGAACTCTAAATCAAACACGGTTTGTGCTAGCTCTTTGAAACTTGACACAATAAAGTAGTTTCAAGTTCTATCTCTATGGTTTGTTTGCTGTTGATGTAGCCCTAAGCAGAGACTGGCGAGAATCACTTTCATGGAAAGGGCCTGCCAAGCTTCCAAAAAACTACGAGTTGCCTGAAATCTCAGCACACACTTTTTCACCCAATCTTGATGAAACTTTCAGGTAATGATCAGTACACCAATCCCACTTGGCTCGCCAAATCTCGTTCTTCTGGGTAAAACCGTTCGTTGGCAGTAACCGGTTTCATTTTGAGGTTTCACTCTGTTTTCTCCTATAGGGATACATGTATTTGGAACTCTAAATCAAACACAGTTTGTGCTAGCTCTTTGAAACTTGACACAATAAAGCAGATTCAAGCTCTATCTCTATGGTTTGTTTGCTGTTGATGTAGCCCTAAGCAGAGACTTGTGAGAATCACTTTCATGGAAACGGCCTGCCAAGCTTCCAAAAAACTACGAGTTGCCTGAAATCTCAGCACACACTTTTTCACCCAATCTTGATGAAAATTTCAGGTAATGATCAGTACACCAATCCCACTTGGCTCGCCAAATCTCGTTCTTCTAGGTGAAACCGTTCGTTGGCAGTAACCGGTTTCATTTTGAGGTTTCACTCTGTTTTCTCCTATAGGGATACATGTATTTGGAACTCTAAATCAAACACGGTTTGTGCTAGCTCTTTGAAACTTGACACAATAAAGCAGTTTCAAGTTCTATCTCTATGGTTTGTTTGCTGTTGATGTAGCCCTAAGCAGAGACTGGCAAGAATCACTTTCATTGAAAGGGCCTGCCAAGCTTCCAAAAAACTACGAGTTGCCTGAAATCTCAGCACACACTTTTTCACCCAATCTTGATGAAACTTTCAGGTAATGATCAGTACACCAATCCCACTTGGCTCGCCAAATCTCGTTCTTCTGGGTGAAACCGTTCGTTGGCAGTAACCGGTTTCATTTTGAGGTTTCACTCTGTTTTCTCCTATAGGGATACATGTATTTGGAACTCTAAATCAAACACAGTTTGTGCTAGCTCTTTGAAACTTGACACAATAAAGCAGATTCAAGCTCTATCTCTATGGTTTGTTTGCTGTTGATGTAGCCCTAAGCAGAGACTGGCGAGAATCACTTTCATGGAAACGGCCTGCCAAGCTTCCAAAAAACTACGAGTTGCCTGAAATCTCAGCACACACTTTTTCACCCAATCTTGATGAAACTTTCAGGTAATGATCACTACAGCAATCCCACTTGGCTCGCCAAATCTCGTTCTTCTAGGTTAAACCGTTCGTTGGCAGTAACCGGTTTTATTTTGAGGTTTCACTCTGTTTCCTCCTATAGGAATACATGTATTTGGAACTCTAAATAAAACACGGTTTGTGCTAGCGCTTTGAAACTTGACACAATAAAGCAGTTTCAAGTTCTATCTCTATGGTTTGTTTGCTGTTGATGTAGCCCTAAGCAGAGACTTGCGAGAATCACTTTCATGGAAAGGGCCTGCCAAGCTTCCAAACAACTACGAGTTGCCTGAAATCTCAGCACACACTTTTTCACCCAATCTTGATGAAACTTTCAGGTAATGATCACTACACCAATCCCACTTGGCTCGCCAAATCTAGTTCTTCTAGGTGAAACCTTTCGTTGGCAGTAACCGGTTTCATTTTGAGGTTTCACTCTGTTTTCTCCTATAGGGATACATGTAATTGGAACTCTAAATCAAACACGGTTTGTGCTAGCTCTTTGAAACTTGACACAATAAAGCAATTTCAAGTTTTATCTCTATGGTTTGTTTGCTGTTGATGTAGCCCTAAGCAGAGACTGGCGGGAATCACTTTCATGGAAAGGGCCTGCCAAGCTTCCAAAAAACTACGAGTTGCCTTAAATCTCAGCACACACTTTTTCACCCAATCTTGATGAAACTTTCAGGTAATGATCAGTACACCAATCCCACTTGGCTCGCCAAATCTCGTTCTTCTGGGTGAAACCGTTCGTTGGCAGTAACCGGTTTCATTTTGAGGTTTCACTCTGTTTTCTCCTATAGGGATACATGTATTTGGAACTCTAAATCAAACACAGTTTGTGCTAGCTCTTTGAAACTTGACACAATAAAGCAGATTCAAGCTCTATCTCTATGGTTTGTTTGCTGTTGATGTAGCCCTAAGCAGAGACTGGCGAGAATCACTTTCATGGAAACGGCCTGCCAAGCTTCCAAAAAACTACGAGTTGCCTGAAATCTCAGCACACACTTTTTCACCCAATCTTGATGAAACTTTCAGGTAATGATCAGTACACCAATCCCACTTGGCTCGCCAAATTTCGTTCTTCTAGGTGAAACCGTTCGTTGGCAGTAACCGGTTTCATTTTGAGGTTTCACTCTGTTTTCTCCTATAGGGATACATGTATTTGGAACTCTAAATAAAACACGGTTTGTGCTAGCTCTTTGAAACTTGACACCATAAAGCAGTTTCAAGTTCTATCTCTATGGTTTGTTTGCTGTTGATGTAGCCCTAAGCAGAGACTGGCGAGAATCACTTTAATGGAAAGGGCCTGCCAAGCTTCCAAAAAACTACGAGTTGCCGGAAATCTCAGCACACACTTTTTCACCCAATCTTGATGAAACTTTCAGGTAATGATCACTACACCAATCCCACTTGGCTCGCCAAATTTCGTTCTTCTAGGTGAAACCGTTCGTTGGCAGTACCCAGTTTCATTTTGAGGTTTCACTCTGTTTTCTCCTATAGGGATACATGTATTTGGAACTCTAAATCAAACACGGTTTGTGCTAGCTCTTTGAAACTTGACACCATAAAGCAGTTTCAAGTTCTATCTCTATGGTTTGTTTGCTGTTGATGTAGCCCTAAGCAGAGACTGGCGAGAATCACTTTCATGGAAAGGGCCTGCCAAGCTTCCAAAAAACTACGAGTTGCCTGAAATCTCAGCACACACTTTTTCACCCAATCTTGATGAAACTTTCAGAAAATGATCAGTACACCAATCCCACTTGGCTCTCCAAATTTCGTTCTTCTAGGTGAAACCGTTCGTTGGCAGTAACCGGTTTCATTTTGAGGTTTCACTCTGTTTTCTCCTATACGGATACATGTATTTGGAACTCTAAATCAAACTGGGTTTGTGCTAGCTCTTTGAACCTTGATACCATAAAGCAGTTTCAAGTACTATCTCTATGGTTTGTTTGCTCTTGATGTAGCCCTAAGCAGAGACTGGCGAGAATCACTTTCATGGAAAAGGCCTGCCAAGCTTCCAAAAAACTACGAGTTGCCTGAAATCTCAGCACACTTTTTCACCCAATCTTGATGAAACTTTCAGGTAATGATCAGTACACTAATCCCACTTGGCTCGCCAAATTTTGTTCTTCTAGGTGAAACCGTTCGTTGGCAGTAACCGGTTTCATTTTGAGGTTTCACTCTGTTTTCTCCTGTAGGGATACATGTATTTGGAACTCTAAATCAAATACGGTTTGTGCTAGCTCTTTGAAACTTGACACCATAAAGCAGTTTCAAGTTCTATCTCTATGGTTTGTTTGCTGTTGATGTAGCCCTAAGCAGAGACTGGCGGGAATCACTTTCATGGAAAGGGCCTGCCAAGCTTCCAAAAAACTACGAGTTGCCTGAAATCTCAGCACACACTTTTTCACCCAATCTTGATGAAACTTTCAGGTAATGATCAGTACACCAATCCCACTTGGCTCGCCAAATCTCGTTCTTCTGGGTGAAACCGTTCGTTGGCAGTAACCGGTTTCATTTTGAGGTTTCACTCTGTTTTCTCCTATAGGGATACATGTATTTGGAACTCTAAATCAAACACAGTTTGTGCTAGCTCTTTGAAACTTGACACAATAAAGCAGATTCAAGCTCTATCTCTATGGTTTGTTTGCTTTTGATGTAGCCCTAAGCAGAGACTGGCGAGAATCACTTTCATGGAAACGGCCTGCCAAGCTTCCAAAAAACTACGAGTTGCCTGAAATCTCAGCACACACTTTTTCACCCAATCTTGATGAAACTTTCAGGTAATGATCACTACAGCAATCCCACTTGGCTCGCCAAATCTCGTTCTTCTAGGTTAAACCGTTCGTTGGCAGTAACCGGTTTTATTTTGAGGTTTCACTCTGTTTTCTCCTATAGGGATACAAGTATTTGGAACTCTAAATCAAACACGGTTTGTGCTAGCTCTTTGAAACTTGACACAATAAAGCAGTTTCAAGTTCTATCTCTATGGTTTGTTTGCTGTTGATGTAGCCCTAAGCAGAGACTGGCGGGAATCACTTTAATGGAAAGGGCCTGCCAAGCTTCCAAAAAACTACGAGTTGCCTGAAATCTCAGCACACACTTTTTCACCCAATCTTGATGAAAATTTCAGGTAATGATCAGTACACAAATCCCACTTCGCTCGCCAAATCTCGTTCTTCTAGGTGAAACCGTTAGTTGGCAGTAACCGGTTTCATTTTGAGGTTTCACTCTGTTTTCTCCTATAGGGATATATGTATTTGGAACTCTAAATCAAACACGGTTTGTGCTAGCTCTTTGAAACTTGACACAATAAAGCAGTTTCAAGTTCTATCTCTATGGTTTGTTTGCTGTTGATGTAGCCCTAAGCAGAGACTGGCGGGAATCACTTTCATTGAAAGGGCCTGCCAAGCTTCCAAAAAACTACGAGTTGCCTGAAATCTCAGCACACACTTTGTCACCCAATCTTGATGAAACTTTCAGGTAATGATCAGTACACCAATCCCACTTGGCTCGCCAAATTTCGTTCTTCTAGGTGAATCCGTTCGTTTGCAGTAACCGGTTTCATTTTGAGGTTTCACTCTGTTTTCTCCTATAGGGATACATGTATTTGGAACTCTAAATCAAACACGGTTTGTGCTAGCTCTTTGAAACTTGACACAATAAAGTAGTTTCAAGTTCTATCTCTATGGTTTGTTTGCTGTTGATGTAGCCCTAAGCAGAGACTGGCGAGAATCACTTTCATGGAAAGGGCCTGCCAAGCTTCCAAAAAACTACGAGTTGCCTGAAATCTCAGCACACACTTTTTCACCCAATCTTGATGAAACTTTCAGGTAATGATCAGTACACCAATCCCACTTGGCTCGCCAAATCTCGTTCTTCTGGGTAAAACCGTTCGTTGGCAGTAACCGGTTTCATTTTGAGGTTTCACTCTGTTTTCTCCTATAGGGATACATGTATTTGGAACTCTAAATCAAACACAGTTTGTGCTAGCTCTTTGAAACTTGACACAATAAAGCAGATTCAAGCTCTATCTCTATGGTTTGTTTGCTGTTGATGTAGCCCTAAGCAGAGACTTGCGAGAATCACTTTCATGGAAACGGCCTGCCAAGCTTCCAAAAAACTACGAGTTGCCTGAAATCTCGGCACACACTTTTTCACCCAATCTTGATGAAAATTTCAGGTAATGATCAGTACACCAATCCCACTTGGCTCGCCAAATCTCGTTCTTCTAGGTGAAACCGTTCGTTGGCAGTAACCGGTTTCATTTTGAGGTTTCACTCTGTTTTCTCCTATAGGGATACATGTATTTGGAACTCTAAATCAAACACGGTTTGTGCTAGCTCTTTGAAACTTGACACAATAAAGCAGTTTCAAGTTCTATCTCTATGGTTTGTTTGCTGTTGATGTAGCCCTAAGCAGAGACTGGCGAGAATCACTTTCATTGAAAGGGCCTGCCAAGCTTCCAAAAAACTACGAGTTGCCTGAAATCTCAGCACACACTTTTTCACCCAATCTTGATGAAACTTTCAGGTAATGATCAGTACACCAATCCCACTTGGCTCGCCAAATCTCGTTCTTCTGGGTGAAACCGTTCGTTGGCAGTAACCGGTTTCATTTTGAGGTTTCACTCTGTTTTCTCCTATAGGGATACATGTATTTGGAACTCTAAATCAAACACAGTTTGTGCTAGCTCTTTGAAACTTGACACAATAAAGCAGATTCAAGCTCTATCTCTATGGTTTGTTTGCTGTTGATGTAGCCCTAAGCAGAGACTGGCGAGAATCACTTTCATGGAAACGGCCTGCCAAGCTTCCAAAAAACTACGAGTTGCCTGAAATCTCAGCACACACTTTTTCACCCAATCTTGATGAAACTTTCAGGTAATGATCACTACAGCAATCCCACTTGGCTCGCCAAATCTCGTTCTTCTAGGTTAAACCGTTCGTTGGCAGTAACCGGTTTTATTTTGAGGTTTCACTCTGTTTCCTCCTATAGGAATACATGTATTTGGAACTCTAAATAAAACACGGTTTGTGCTAGCGCTTTGAAACTTGACACAATAAAGCAGTTTCAAGTTCTATCTCTATGGTTTGTTTGCTGTTGATGTAGCCCTAAGCAGAGACTTGCGAGAATCACTTTCATGGAAAGGGCCTGCCAAGCTTCCAAACAACTACGAGTTGCCTGAAATCTCAGCACACACTTTTTCACCCAATCTTGATGAAACTTTCAGGTAATGATCACTACACCAATCCCACTTGGCTCGCCAAATCTAGTTCTTCTAGGTGAAACCTTTCGTTGGCAGTAACCGGTTTCATTTTGAGGTTTCACTCTGTTTTCTCCTATAGGGATACATGTAATTGGAACTCTAAATCAAACACGGTTTGTGCTAGCTCTTTGAAACTTGACACAATAAAGCAATTTCAAGTTTTATCTCTATGGTTTGTTTGCTGTTGATGTAGCCCTAAGCAGAGACTGGCGGGAATCACTTTCATGGAAAGGGCCTGCCAAGCTTCCAAAAAACTACGAGTTGCCTGAAATCTCAGCACACACTTTTTCACCCAATCTTGATGAAACTTTCAGGTAATGATCAGTACACCAATCCCACTTGGCTCGCCAAATCTCGTTCTTCTGGGTGAAACCGTTCGTTGGCAGTAACCGGTTTCATTTTGAGGTTTCACTCTGTTTTCTCCTATAGGGATACATGTATTTGGAACTCTAAATCAAACACAGTTTGTGCTAGCTCTTTGAAACTTGACACAATAAAGCAGATTCAAGCTCTATCTCTATGGTTTGTTTGCTGTTGATGTAGCCCTAAGCAGAGACTGGCGAGAATCACTTTCATGGAAACGGCCTGCCAAGCTTCCAAAAAACTACGAGTTGCCTGAAATCTCAGCACACACTTTTTCACCCAATCTTGATGAAACTTTCAGGTAATGATCACTACAGCAATCCCACTTGGCTCGCCAACTCTCGTTCTTCTAGGTTAAACCGTTCGTTGGCAGTAACCGGTTTTATTTTGAGGTTTCACTCTGTTTTCTCCTATAGGAATACATGTATTTGGAACTCTAAATAAAACACGGTTTGTGCTAGCGCTTTGAAACTTGACACAATAAAGCAGTTTCAAGTTCTATCTCTATGGTTTGTTTGCTGTTGATGTAGCCCTAAGCAGAGACTTGCGAGAATCACTTTCATGGAAAGGGCCTGCCAAGCTTCCAAACAACTACGAGTTCCCTGAAATCTCAGCACACACTTTTTCACCCAATCTTGATGAAACTTTCAGGTAATGATCACTACACCAATCCCACTTGGCTCGCCAAATCTAGTTCTTCTAGGTGAAACCTTTCGTTGGCAGTAACCGGTTTCATTTTGAGGTTTCACTCTGTTTTCTCCAATAGGGATACATGTAATTGGAACTCTAAATCAAACACGGTTTGTGCTAGCTCTTTGAAACTTGACACCATAAAGCAGTTTCAAGTTCTATCTCTATGGTTTGTTTGCTGTTGATGTAGCCCTAAGCAGAGAATTGCGAGAATCACTTTCATGGAAAGGGCCTTCCAAGCTTCCAAAAAACTACGAGTTGCCTGAAATCTCAGCACACACTTTTTCACCCAATCTTGATGAAACTTTCAGAAAATGATCAGTACACCAATCCCACTTGGCTCTCCAAATTTCGTTCTTCTAGGTGAAACCGTTCGTTGGCAGTAACCGGTTTCATTTTGAGGTTTCACTCTGTTTTCTCCTATACGGATACATGTATTTGGAACTCTAAATCAAACTGGGTTTGTGCTAGCTCTTTGAACCTTGATACCATAAACAGTTTCAAGTACTATCTCTATGGTTTGTTTGCTCTTGATGTAGCCCTAAGCAGAGACTGGCGAGAATCACTTTCATGGAAAAGGCCTGCCAAGCTTCCAAAAAACTACGAGTTGCCTGAAATCTCAGCACACTTTTTCACCCAATCTTGATGAAACTTTCAGGTAATGATCAGTACACTAATCCCACTTGGCTCGCCAAATTTTGTTCTTCTAGGTGAAACCGTTCGTTGGCAGTAACCGGTTTCATTTTGAGGTTTCCCTCTGTTTTCTCCTGTAGGGATACATGTATTTGGAACTCTAAATCAAATACGGTTTGTGCTAGCTCTTTGAAACTTGACACCATAAAGCAGTTTCAAGTTCTATCTCTATGGTTTGTTTGCTGTTGATGTAGCCCTAAGCAGAGACTGGCGGGAATCACTTTCATGGAAAGGGCCTGCCAAGCTTCCAAAAAACTACGAGTTGCCTGAAATCTCAGCACACACTTTTTCACCCAATCTTGATGAAACTTTCAGGTAATGATCAGTACACCAATCCCACTTGGCTCGCCAAATCTCGTTCTTCTGGGTGAAACCGTTCGTTGGCAGTAACCGGTTTCATTTTGAGGTTTCACTCTGTTTTCTCCTATAGGGATACATGTATTTGGAACTCTAAATCAAACACAGTTTGTGCTAGCTCTTTGAAACTTGACACAATAAAGCAGATTCAAGCTCTATCTCTATGGTTTGTTTGCTGTTGATGTAGCCCTAAGCAGAGACTGGCGAGAATCACTTTCATGGAAACGGCCTGCCAAGCTTCCAAAAAACTACGAGTTGCCTGAAATCTCAGCACACACTTTTTCACCCAATCTTGATGAAACTTTCAGGTAATGATCACTACAGCAATCCCACTTGGCTCGCCAAATCTCGTTCTTCTAGGTTAAAACGTTCGTTGGCAGTAACCGGTTTTATTTTGAGGTTTCACTCTGTTTTCTCCTTTAGGGATACATGTATTTGGAACTCTAAATAAAACACGGTTTGTGCTAGCGCTTTGAAACTTGACACAATAAAGCAGTTTCAAGTTCTATCTCTATGGTTTGTTTGCTGTTGATGTAGCCCTAAGCAGAGACTTGCGAGAATCACTTTCATGGAAAGGGCCTGCCAAGCTTCCAAACAACTACGAGTTGCCTGAAATCTCAGCACACACTTTTTCACCCAATCTTGATGAAACTTTCAGGTAATGATCACTACACCAATCCCACTTGGCTCGCCAAATCTAGTTCTTCTAGGTGAAACCTTTCGTTGGCAGTAACCGGTTTCATTTTGAGGTTTCACTCTGTTTTCTCCAATAGGGATACATGTAATTGGAACTCTAAATCAAACACGGTTTGTGCTAGCTCTTTGAAACTTGACACCATAAAGCAGTTTCAAGTTCTATCTCTATGGTTTGTTTGCTGTTGATGTAGCCCTAAGCAGAGAATTGCGAGAATCACTTTCATGGAAAGGGCCTTCCAAGCTTCCAAAAAACTACGAGTTGCCTGAAATATCAGCACACACTTTTTCACCCAATCTTGATGAAACTTTCAGAAAATGATCAGTACACCAATCCCACTTGGCTCTCCAAATTTCGTTCTTCTAGGTGAAACCGTTCGTTGGCAGTAACCGGTTTCATTTTGAGGTTTCACTCTGTTTTCTCCTATACGGATACATGTATTTGGAACTCTAAATCAAACTGGGTTTGTGCTAGCTCTTTGAAACTTGATACCATAAAGCAGTTTCAAGTACTATCTCTATGGTTTGTTTGCTCTTGATGTAGCCCTAAGCAGAGACTGGCGAGAATCACTTTCATGGAAAAGGCCTGCCAAGCTTCCAAAAAACTACGAGTTGCCTGAAATCTCAGCACACTTTTTCACCCAATCTTGATGAAACTTTCAGGTAATGATCAGTACACTAATCCCACTTGGCTCGCCAAATTTTGTTCTTCTAGGTGAAACCGTTCGTTGGCAGTAACCGGTTTCATTTTGAGGTTTCCCTCTGTTTTCTCCTGTAGGGATACATGTATTTGGAACTCTAAATCAAATACGGTTTGTGCTAGCTCTTTGAAACTTGACACCATAAAGCAGTTTCAAGTTCTATCTCTATGGTTTGTTTGCTGTTGATGTAGCCCTAAGCAGAGACTGGCGAGAATCACTTTCATGGAAAGGGCCTGCCAAGCTTCCAAAAAACTACGAGTTGCCTGAAATCTCAGCACACACTTTTTCATCCAATCTTGATGAAACTTTCAGATAATGATCAGTACAACAATCGCACTTGGCTCGCCAAATCTCGTTCTTCTAGGTGAAACCGTTCGTTGGCAGTAACCGGTTTCATTTTGAGGTTTCACTCTGTTTTCTCCTATAGGGATACATGTATTTGGAACTCTAAATCAAACACGGTTTGTGCTAGCTCTTTGAAACTTGACACAATAAAGCAGTTTCAAGTTCTATCTCTATGGTTTGTTTGATGTTGATGTAGCCCTAAGCAGAGACTGGCGAGTATCACTTTCATGGAAAGGTCCTGCCAAGCTTCAAAAAAACTACGAGTTTTCTGAAATCTCAGCACACACTTTTTCACCCAATCTTGATGAAACTTTCAGGTAATGATCAGTACACCAATCCCACTTGGCTCGCCAAATCTCGTTCTTCTAGGTGAAACCGTTCGTTGGCAGTAACCGGTTTCATTTTGATGTTTTAGTCTGTTTTCTCCTATAGGGATACATGTATATGGAACTCTAAATCAAACGGTTTGTGCTAGCTCTTTGAAACTTGCCACAATAAAGCAGTTTCAAGTTCTATCTCTATGGTTTGTTTGTTGTTGATGTAGCCCTAAGCAGAGACTGGCGAGAATCACTTTCATGGAAAGGGCCTGCGAAGCTTTCAAAAAACTACGAGTTGCCTGAAATCTCAGCACACACTTTTTCACCAAATCTTGATGAAATTTTCAGGTAATGATCAGTACACCAATCCCACTTGGCTCGCCAAATCTCGTTCTTCTAGGTGAAACCGTTCGTTGGCAGTAACCGGTTTCATTTTGAGGTTTCACTCTGTTTTCTCCTATAGGGATACATGTATTTGGAACTCTAAATCAAACACGCTTTGTGCTAGCTCTTTGAAACTTGACACAATAAAGCAGTTTCAAGTTCTATCTCTATGGTTTGTTTGCTGTTGATGTAGCCCTAAGCAGAGACTGGCGAGAATCACTTTCATGGAAAGGGCCTGCCAAGCTTCCAAAAAACTACGAGTTGCCTAAAATCTCAGCACACACTTTTTCACCCAATCTTGATGAAACTTTCAGGTAATGATCAGTACACCAATCCCACTTGGCTCGCCAAATTTCGTTCTTCTAGGTGAAACCGTTCGTTGGCAGTAACCGGTTTCATTTTGAGGTTTCACTCTGTTTTCTCCTATACGGATACATGTATTTGGAACTCTAAATCAAACTCGGTTTGTGCTAGCTCTTTGAAACTTGATACCATAAAGCAGTTTCAAGTACTATCTCTATGGTTTGTTTGCTGTTGATGTAGCCCTAAGCAGAGACTGGCGAGAATCACTTTCATGGAAAGGGCCTGCCAAGCTTCCAAAAAACTACGAGTTGCCTGAAATCTCAGCACACACTTTTTCACCCAATCTTGATGAAACTTTCAGGTAATGATCAGTACACTAATCCCACTTGGCTCGCCAAATTTTGTTCTTCTAGGTGAAACCGTTCGTTGGCAGTAACCGGTTTCATTTTGAGGTTTCACTCTGTTTTCTCCTATAGGGATACATGTATTTGGAACGCTAAATCAAACACGGTTTGTGCTAGCTCTTTGACACTTGACACAATAAAGCAGTTTCAAGTTCTATCTCTATGGTTTGTTTGCTGTTGATGTAGCCCTAAGTAGAGACTGGCGAGAATCACTTTCATGGAAAGGGCCTGCCAAGCTTCCAAAAACCTACGAGTTGCCTGAAATCTCAGCACACACTTTTTCAACCAATCTTGATGAAACTTTCAGGTAATGATCAGTACACCAATCCCACTTGGCTTTCCAAATGTGGTTCTTCTAGGTGAAACCGTTCGTTGGCAGTAACCGGTTTCATTTTGAGGTTTCATTCTCTTTTCTCCTATAGGGATACATGTATTTGGAACGCTAAATCAAACACGGTTTGTGCTAGCTCTTTGAAACTTGACACAATAAAGCAGTTTCAAGTTCTATCTCTATGGTTTGTTTGCTGTTGATGTAGCCCTAAGCAGAGACTGGTGAGAATCACTTTCATTGAAAGGGCCTGCCAAGCTTCCAAAAAACTACGAGTTGCCTGAAATCTCAGCACACACTTTTTCACCCAATCTTGATGAAACTTTCAGGTAATGATCAGTACACCAATCCCACTTGGCTCACCAAATTTCGTTCTTCTAGGTGAAACCGTTCGTTGGCAGTAACCGGTTTCATTTTGAGGTTTCACTCTGTTTTCTCCTATAGGGATACATGTATTTGGAACGCTAAATAAAACACGGTTTGTGCTAGCTCTTTGAAACTTGACACAATAAAGCAGTTTCAAGTTCTATCTCTATGGTTTGTTTGCTGTTGATGTAGCCCTAAGCAGAGACTGGCGAGAATCACTTTCATGGAAAGGGCCTGCCAAGCTTCCAAAAAACTACGAGTTGCCTGAAATCTCAGCACACACTTTTTCACCCAAACTTGATGAAACTTTCAGGTAATGATCAGTACACCAATCCCACTTGGCTCGCCAAATTTCGTTCTTCTAGGTGAAACCGTTCGTTGGCAGTAACCGGTTTCATTTTGAGGTTTCACTCTGTTTCCTCCTATAGGGATACATGTATTTGGAATTCTAAATCAAACACGGTTTGTGCTAGCTCTTTGAAACTTGACACAATAAAGCAGTTTCAAGTTCTATCTCTATGGTTTGTTTGCTGTTGATGTAGCCCTAAGCAGAGACTGGCGAGAATCACTTTCATGGAAAGGGCCTGCCAAGCTTCCAAAAAACTACGAGTTGCCTGAAATCTCAGCACAAACTTTTTCACCCCATCTTTATGAAACTTTTCGGTAATGATCAGTACACCAATCCCACTTGGCTCGCCAAATTTCGTTCTTCTAGGTGAAACCGTTCGTTGGCAGTAACCGGTTTCATTTTGAGGTTTCACTCTGTTTTCTCCTATAGGGATACATGTATTTGGAACTCTAAATCAAACACGGTTTGTGCTAGCTCTTTGAAACTTGACACAATAAAGCAGTTTCAAGTTCTATCTCGATGGTTTGTTTGCTGTTGATGTAGCACTAAGCAGAGACTGGCGAGAATCACTTTCATGGAAAGGGCCTGCCAAGCTTCCAAAAAACTACGAGTTGCCTGAATTCTCAGCACACACTTTTTCACCCAATCTTGATGAAACTTTCAGGTAATGATCAGTACACCAATCCCACTTGGCTCGCCAAATTTCGTTCTTCTAGGTGAAACCGTTCGTTGGCAGTAACCGGTTTCATTTTGAGGTTTCACTCTGTTTTCTCCTATAGGGATACATGTATTTGGAACTCTAAATCAAACACGGTTTGTGCTAGCTCTTTGAAACTTGACACAATAAAGCAGTTTCAAGTTCTATCTCTATGGTTTGTTTGCTGTTGATGTAGCCCTAAGCAGAGACTGGCGAGAATCACTTTCATGGAAAGGGCCTGCCAAGCTTCCAAAAAACTACGAGTTGCCTGAAATCTCAGCACACACTTTTTCACCCAATCTTGATGAAACTTTCAGGTAATGATCAGTACACCAATTCCACTTGGCTCGCCAAATTTCGTTCTTCTAGGTAAAACCGTCCTTTGGCAGTAACCGGTTTCATTTTGAGGTTTCACTCTGTTTTCTCCTATAGGGATACATGTATTTGGAACTCTAAATCAAACACGGTTTGTGCTAGCTCTTTGAAACTTGACACAATAAAGCAGTTTCAAGTTCGATCTCTATGGTTTGTTTGCTGTTGATGTAGCCCTAAGCAGAGACTGGCGAGAATCACTTTCATGGAAAGGGCCTGCCAAGCTTCCAAAAAACTACGAGTTGCCTGAAATCTCAGCACACACTTTTTCACCCAATCTTGATGAAACTTTCAGGTAATGATCAGTACACCAATCCCACTTGGCTCGCCAAATTTCGTTCTTCTAGGTGAAACCTTTCGTTTGCAGTAACCGGTTTCATTTTGAGTTTCACTCTGTTTTCTCCTATAGGGATACATGTATTTGGAACTCTAAATCAAACACGGTTTGTGCTAGCTCTTTGAAACTTGACACAATAAAGCAGTTTCAAGTTCTATCTCTATGGTTTGTTTGCTGTTGATGTAGCCCTAAGCAGAGACTGGCGAGAATCACTTTCATGTAAAGGGCCTGCCAAGCTTCCAAAAAACTACGAGTTGCCTGAAATCTCAGCACACACTTTTTCACCCAATCTTGATGAAACTTTCAGGTAATGATCAGTACACCAATCCCACTTGGCTCGCCAAATTTCGTTCTTCTAGGTGAAACCGTTCGTTGGCAGTAACCGGTTTCATTTTGAGGTTTCACTCTGTTTTCTCCTATAGGGATACATGTATTTGGAACTCTAAATCAAACACGGTTTGTGCTAGCTCTTTGAAACTTGAAACAATAAAGCAGTTTCAAGTTCTATCTCTATGGTTTGTTTGCTGTTGATGTAGCCCTAAGCAGAGACTGGCGAGAATCACTTTCATGGAAAGGGCCTGCCAAGCTTCCAAAAAACTGCGAGTTGCCTGAAATCTCAGCACACACTTTTTCACCCAATCTTGATGAAACTTTCACGTAATGATCAGTACACCAATCCCACTTGGCTCGCCAAATTTCGTTCTTCTAGGTTAAACCGTTCGTTGGCAGTAACCGGTTTCATTTTGAGGTTTCACTCTGTTTTCTCCTGTAGGGATACATGTATTTGTAACTCTAAATCAAACACGGTTTGTGCTAGCTCTTTGAAACTTGACACAATAAAGCAGTTTCAAGTTCTATCTCTATGGTTTGTTTGCTGTTGATGTAGCCCTAAGCAGAGACTGGCGAGAATCACTTTCATGGAAAGGGCCTGCCAAGCTTCCAAAAAACTACGAGTTGCCTGAAATCCCAGCAAACACTTTTTCACCCAATCTTGATGATACTTTCAGGTAATGATCAGTACACCAAGCCCACTTGGCTCGCCAAATTTCGTTCTTCTAGGTTAAACCGTTTGTTGGCAGTAACCGGTTTCATTTTGAGGTTTCACTCTGTTTTCTCCTATAGAGATACATGTATTTGGAACTCTAAATCAAACACGGTTTGTGCTAGCTCTTTGAAACTTGACACAATAAAGCAGTTTCAAGTTCTATCTTTATGGTTTGGTTGCTGTTGATGTAGCCCTAAGCAGAGACTGGCGAGAATCACTTTCATGGAAGGGGCCTGCCAAGCTTCCAAAAAACTACGAGTTGCCTGAAATCTCAGCAAACACTTTTTCACCCACTCTTGATGATACTTTCAAGTAATGATCAGTACACCAAGACCACTTTGCTCGCCAAATTTCGTTCTTCTAGGTTAAACTGTTCGTTGGCAGTAACCGGTTTCATTTTGAGGTTTCACTCTGTTTTCTCCTATAGGGATACATGTATTTGGAACTCTAAAACAAACACGGTTTGTGCTAGCTCTTTGAAACTTGACACAATAAAGCAGTTTAAAGTTCTATCACTATGGTTTGTTTGCTTTTGATATAGCCCTAAGCAGAGACTGGCGAGAATCTCTTTCATGGAAAGGGCCTGCCAAGCTTCCAAAAAACTACGAGTTGCCTGAAATCTCAGCAAACACTTTTTCACCCAATCATGATGATACATTCAGGTAATGATCAGTACACCAAGCACACTTGGCTCGCCAAATTTCGTTCTTCTAGGTTAAACTGTTCGTTGGCAGGAACCGGTTTCATTTTGAGGTTTCACTCTGTTCTCTCCTATAGGGATACATGAATTTGGAACTCTAAATCAAACACGGTTTCTGCTAGCTCTTTGAAACTTGACACAATAAAGCAGTTTCAAGTTCTATCACTATGGTTTGTTTGCTGTTGTTGTAGCCCTAAGCAGAGACTGGCGAGAATCACTTTCATGGAAGGAGCCTGCCAACCTTCCAAAAAACTACGAGTTGCCTGAAATCTCAGCAAACACTTTTTCACCCAATCTTGATGATACTTTCAGGTAATGATCAGTACACCAAGCCCACTTGGCTCGCCAAATTTCGTTCTTCTAGGTTAAACCGTTCGTTGGCAGTAACCGTTTACATTTTGAGGTTTCACTCTGTTTTCTCCTATAGGGATACATGTATTGGTAACTCTAAATCAAACACGGTTTGTGCTAGCTCTTTGAAACTTGACACAATAAAGCAGTTTCAAGTTCTATCTCTATGGTTTGTTTGCTGTTGATGTAGCCCTAAGCAGAAACTGGCGAGAATCACTTTCATGGAAAGGGCCTGCCAAGCTTCCAAAAAACTACGAGTTGCCTGAAATCTCAGCAAACACTTTTTCACCCAATCTTGATGATACTTTCAGGTAATGATCAGTACACCAATCCCACTTGGCTCGCCAAATTTCTTTGTTCTTGGTTAAACCGTTCGTTGGCAGTAACCGGTTTCATTTGGAGGTTTCACTCTGTTTTCTCCTATAGGGACACATGTATTTGGAACTCTAAATCAAACACGGTTTGTGCTAGCTGTTTGAAACTTGACACAATAAAGCAGTTTCAAGTTCAATCTCTATGGTTTCTTTGCTGTTGATGTATCCCTAAGCAGAGACTGGCGAGCATCACTTTTATGGAAAGGGCCTGCCAAGCTTCCAAAAAACTACGAGTTGCCTGAAATCTCAGCAAACACTTTTTCACCCAATCTTGATGATACTTTCAGGTAAGGATCAGTACACCAAGCCCACTTGGCTCGCCAAATTTCGTTCTTCTAGGTTAAACTGTTTGTTGGCAGTAACCGGTTTCATTTTGAGGTTTCACTCTGTTTTCTCCTATAGGGATACATGTATTTGGAACTCTAAATCAAACACGGTTTGTGCTAGCTCTTTGAAACTTGACACAATAAAGCAGTTTCAAGTTCTATCTCTATGGTTTGTTTGCTGTTGATGTAGCCCTAAGCAGAAACTGGCGAGAATCACTTTCATGGAAAGGGCCTGCCAAGCTTCCAAAAAACTACGAGTTGCCTGAAATCTCAGCAAACACTTTTTCACCCAATCTTGATGATACTTTCAGGTAATGATCAGTACACCAATCCCACTTGGCTCGCCAAATTTCTTTGTTCTTGGTTAAACCGTTCGTTGGCAGTAACCGGTTTCATTTGGAGGTTTCACTCTGTTTTCTCCTATAGGGACACATGTATTTGGAACTCTAAATCAAACACGGTTTGTGCTAGCTGTTTGAAACTTGACACAATAAAGCAGTTTCAAGTTCAATCTCTATGGTTTCTTTGCTGTTGATGTATCCCTAAGCAGAGACTGGCGAGCATCACTTTTATGGAAAGGGCCTGCCAAGCTTCCAAAAAACTACGAGTTGCCTGAAATCTCAGCAAACACTTTTTCACCCAATCTTGATGATACTTTCAGGTAAGGATCAGTACACCAAGCCCACTTGGCTCGCCAAATTTCGTTCTTCTAGGTTAAACTGTTTGTTGGCAGTAACCGGTTTCATTTTGAGGTTTCACTCTGTTTTCTCCTATAGGGATACATGTATTTGGAACTCTAAATCAAACACGGTTTGTGCTAGCTCTTTGAAACTTGACACAATAAAGCAGTTTCAAGTTCTATCTCTATGGTTTGTTTGCTGTTGATGTAGCCCTAAGCAGAGACTATCGAGAATCACTTTCATGGAAGGGGCCTGCCAAGCTTCCAAAAAACTACGAGTTGCCTGAAATCTCAGCAAACACTTTTTCACCCACTCTTGATGATACTTTCATGTAATGATCAGTACACCAAGACCACTTGGCTCGCCAAATTTCGTTCTTCTAGGTTAAACTGTTCGTTGGCAGTAACCGGTTTCATTTTGAGGTTTCACTCTGTTTTCTCCAATAGGGATACATGTATTTGCAACTCTAAATCAAACACGGTTTTTGCTAGCTCTTTGAAACTTGACACAATAAAGCAGTTTCAAGTTCTATCTCTATGGTTTGTTTGCTGTTGATGTAGCCCTAAGCAGAGACTGGCGAGAATCACTTTCATTAAAAGGGCCTGCCAAGCTTCCAAAAAACTACGAGTTGCCTGAAATCTCAGCAAACACTTTTTAACCCAATCTTGATGATACTTTCACGTAATGATCAGTACACCAATCCCACTTGGATCACCAAATTTCGTTCTTCTAGGTTAAACCGTTCTTTGGCAGTAACCGGTTTCATTTTGAGGTTTCACTCTGTTCTCTCCTATAGGGATACATGTATTTGGAACTCTAAATCAAACACGGTTTGTGCTAGCTCTTTGAAACTTGACACAATAAAGCAGTTTCAAGTTCTATCTCTACGGTTTGTTTGCTGTTGATGTAGCCCTACGCAAAGACTGGCGAGAATCACTTTCATGAAAAGGGCCTGCCAAGCTTCCAAAAAACTACGAGTTGCCTGAAATCCCAGCAAACACTTTTCCACCCAATCTTGATGATACTTTCAGGTAATGATCAGTACACCAATCCCACTTGGCTCGCCAAATTTCGTTCTTCTAGGTGAAACCGTTCGTTGGCAGAAACCGGTTTCATTTTGAGGTTTCACTCTGTTTTCTCCTGTAGGGATACATGTATTTGGAACTCTAAATCAAACACGGTTTGTGCTAGCTCTTTGAAACTTGACACAATAAAGCAGTTTCAAGTTCTATCTCTATGGTTTGTTTGCTGTTGATGTAGCCCTAAGCAGAGACTGGCGAGAATCACTTTCATGGAAAGGGCCTGCCAAGCTTCCAAAAAACTACGAGTTGCCTGAAATCCCAGCAAACACTTTTTCACCCAATCTTGATGATACTTTCAGGTAATGATCAGTACACCAAGCCCACTTGGCTCGCCAAATTTCGTTCTTCTAGGTTAAACCGTTCGTTGGCAGAAACCGGTTTCATTTTGAGGTTTCACTCTGTTTTCTCCTGTAGGGATACATGTATTTGGAACTCTAAATCAAACACGGTTTGTGCTAGCTCTTTGAAACTTGACACAATAAAGCAGTTTCAAGTTCTATCTCTATGGTTTGTTTGCTGTTGATGTAGCCCTAAGCAGAGACTGGCGAGAATCACTTTCATGGAAAGGGCCTGCCAAGCTTCCAAAAAACTACGAGTTGCCTGAAATCCCAGCAAACACTTTTTCACCCAATCTTGATGATACTTTCAGGTAATGATCAGTACACCAAGCCCACTTGGCTCGCCAAATTTCGTTCTTCTAGGTTAAACCGTTTGTTGGCAGTAACCGGTTTCATTTTGAGGTTTCACTCTGTTTTCTCCTATAGAGATACATGTATTTGGAACTCTAAATCAAACACGGTTTGTGCTAGCTCTTTGAAACTTGACACAATAAAGCAGTTTCAAGTTCTATCTTTATGGTTTGGTTGCTGTTGATGTAGCCCTAAGCAGAGACTGGCGAGAATTACTTTCATGGAAGGGGCCTGCCAAGCTTCCAAAAAACTACGAGTTGCCTGAAATCTCAGCAAACACTTTTTCACCCACTCTTGATGATACTTTCAGGTAATGATCAGTACACCAAGACCACTTTGCTCGCCAAATTTCGTTCTTCTAGGTTAAACTGTTCGTTGGCAGTAACCGGTTTCATTTTGAGGTTTCACTCTGTTTTCTCCTATAGGGATACATGTATTTGGAACTCTAAAACAAACACGGTTTGTGCTAGCTCTTTGAAACTTGACACAATAAAGCAGTTTCAAGTTCTATCACTATGGTTTGTTTGCTTTTGATATAGCCCTAAGCAGAGACTGGCGAGAATCTCTTTAATGGAAAGGGCCTGCCAAGCTTCCAAAAAACTACGAGTTGCCTGAAATCTCAGCAAACACTTTTTCACCCAATCATGATGATACATTCAGGTAATGATCAGTACACCAAGCACACTTGGCTCGCCAAATTTCGTTCTTCTAGGTTAAACCGTTCGTTGGCAGGAACCGGTTTCATTTTGAGGTTTCACTCTGTTCTCTCCTATAGGGATACATGAATTTGGAACTCTATATCAAACACGGTTTCTGCTAGCTCTTTGAAACTTGACACAATAAAGCAGTTTCAAGTTCTATCACTATGGTTTGTTTGCTGTTGTTGTAGCCCTAAGCAGAGACTGGCGAGAATCACTTTTATGGAAGGAGCCTGCCAACCTTCCAAAAACTACGAGTTGCCTGAAATCTCAGCAAATACTTTTTCACCCAATCTTGATGATACTTTCAGGTAATGATCAGTACACCAAGCCCACTTGGCTCGCCAAATTTCGTTCTTCTAGGTTAAACCGTTCGTTGGCAGTAACCGTTTACATTTTGAGGTTTCACTCTGTTTTCTCCTATAGGGATACATGTATTGGTAACTCTAAATCAAACACGGTTTGTGCTAGCTCTTTGAAACTTGACACAATGAAGCAGTTTCAAGTTCTATCTCTATGGTTTGTTTGCTGTTGATGTAGCCCTAAGCAGAAACTGGCGAGAATCACTTTCATGGAAAGGGCCTGCCAAGCTTCCAAAAAACTACGAGTTGCCTGAAATCTCAGCAAACACTTTTTCACCCAATCTTGATGATACTTTCATGTAATGATCAGTACACCAATCCCACTTGGCTCGCCAAATTTCTTTGTTCTTGGTTAAACCGTTCGTTGGCAGTAACCGGTTTCATTTGGAGGTTTCACTCTGTTTTCTCTTATAGGGACACATGTATTTGGAACTCTAAATCAAACACGGTTTGTGCTAGCTGTTTGAAACTTGACACAATAAAGCAGTTTCTAGTTCAATCTCTATGGTTTCTTTGCTGTTGATGTATCCCTAAGCAGAGACTGGCGAGCATCACTTTTATGGAAAGGGCCTGCCAAGCTTCCAAAAAACTACGAGTTGCCTGAAATCTCAGCAAACACTTTTTCACCCAATCTTGATGATACTTTCAGGTAAGGATCAGTACACCAATCCCACTTGGCTCGCCAAATTTCGTTCTTCTAGGTTAAACCGTTCGTTGGCAGTAACCGGTTTCATTTTGAGGTTTCACTCTGTTTTCTCCTATAGGGATACATGTATTTGGAACTCTAAATCAAACACGGTTTGTGCTAGCTCTATGAAACTTGACACAATAAAGCAGTTTCAAGTTCTATCTCTATGGTTTGTTTGCTGTTGATGTAGCCCTAAGCAGAGACTGGCGAGAATCACTTTCATGGAAAGGGCCTGCCAAGCTTCCAAAAAACTACGAGTTGCCTGAAATCTCAGCAAACACTTTTTCACCCAATCTTGATGATACTTTCAGGTAATGATCAGTACACCAATCCCACTTGGCTCGCAAAATTTCGTTCTTCTAGGTGAAACCGTTCGTTGGCAGTAACCGGTTTCATTTTGAGGTTTCACTCTGTTTTCTCCTATAGGGATACATGTATTTGGAACTCTAAATCAAACACGGTTTGTGCTAGCTCTTTGAAACTTGACACAATAAAGCAGTTTCAAGTTCTATCTCTATGGTTTGTTTTCTGTTGATGTAGCCCTAAGCAAAGACTGGCGAGAATCACTTTCATGGAAAGGGCTTGCCAAGCTTCCAAAAAACTACAAGTTGCCTGAAATCTCAGCAAACACTTGTTAACCCAAAATTGATGATACTTTCAGGTAATGATCAGTACACCAAGCCCACATGGCTCGCCAAATTTCGTTCTTCTAGGTTAAACCGTTCGTTGGCAGTAACCGATTTCATTTTGAGGTTTCACTCTGTTTTATCCTATAGGGATACATGTATTTGGAACTCTAAATTAAACACGGTTTGTGCTACCTCTTTGAAACTTGACACAATAAAGCAGTTTCAAGTTCTATCTCTATGGTTTCTTTGCTGTTGTTGTAGCCCTAAGCAGAGACTGGCGAGAATCACTTTCATAGAAAGGGCCTGCCAAGCTTCCAAAAAACTACAAGTTGCCTGAAATCTCAGCAAACACTTTTTCACCCAATCTTGATGATACTTTCACGTAATGATCAGTACACCAACCCCACTTGGCTCACCAAATTTCGTTCTTCTAGGTGAAACCGTTCATTGGCAGTAACTGGTTTCATTTTGAGGTTTCACTCTGTTTTCTCCTATAGGGATACATGTACTTGGAACTCTAAATCAAACACGGTTTGTGCTAGCTCTTTGAAACTTGACACAATAAAGCAGTTTCAAGTTCTATCTCTATGGTTTGTTTGCTGTTGATGTAGCCCTAAGCAGAGACTGGCGAGAATCACTTTCATGGAAAGGGCCTGCCAAGCTTCCAAAAAACTACGAGTTGCCTGAAATCTCAGCAAACACTTTTTCACCCAATCTTGATGATACTTTCACGTAATGATCAGTACACCAAGCCCAATTGGCTCGCAAAATTTCGTTCTTCTAGGTTAAACTGTTTGTTGGCAGTAACCGGTTTCATTTTGAGGTTTCACTCTGTTTTCTCCTATAGGGATACATGTATTTGGAACTCTAAATCAAACACGCTTTGTGCTAGCTCTTTGAAACTTGACACAATAAAGCAGTTTCAAGTTCTATCTCTATGGTTTGTTTGCTGTTGATGTAGCCCTAAGCAGAGACTGGCGAGAATCACTTTCATGGAAAGGGCCTGCCAAGCTTCCAAAAAACTACGAGTTGCCTGAAATCTCAGCAAACACTTTTTCACCCAATCTTGATGATACTTTCACGTAATGATCAGTACACCAAGCCCAATTGGCTCGCAAAATTTCGTTCTTCTAGGTTAAACTGTTTGTTGGCAGTAACCGGTTTCATTTTGAGGTTTCACTCTGTTTTCTCCTATAGGGATACATGTATTTGGAACTCTAAATCAAACACGCTTTGTGCTAGCTCTTTGAAACTTGACACAATAAAGCAGTTTCAAGTTCTATCTCTATGGTTTGTTTGCTGTTGATGTAGCCCTAAGCAGAGACTGGCGAGAATCACTTTCATGGAAGGGGCCTGCCAAGCTTCCAAAAAACTACGAGTTGCCTGAAATCTCAGCAAACACTTTTTCACCCACTCTTGATGATACTTTCAGGTAATGATCAGTACACCAAGACCACTTGGCTCGCCAAATTTCGTTCTTCTCGGTTAAACTGTTCGTTGGCAGTAACCGGTTTCATTTTGAGGTTTCACTCAAATTTTCTCCTATAGGGATACATGTATTTGGAACTCTAAAACAAACACGGTTTGTGCTAGCTCTTTGAAACTTGACACAATAAAGCAGTTTCAAGTTCTATCTCTATGGTTTGTTTGCTGTTGATGTATCCCTAAGCAGAGACTGGCGAGAATCTCTTTCATGGAAAGGGCCTGCCAAGCTTCCAAAAAACTACGAGTTGCCTGAAATCTCAGCAAACACTTTTTCACCCAATATTGATGATACTTTCACGTAATGATCAGTACACCAAGCCCACTTGGCTCGCCAAATTTCGTTCTTCTAGGTTAAACCGTTCGTTGGCAGGAACCGGTTTCATTTTGAGGTTTCACTCTGTTCTCTCCTATAGGGATACATGTATTTGGAACTCTAAATCAAACACGGTTTGTGCTAGCTCTTTGAAACTTGACACAATAAAGCAGTTTCAAGTTCTATCTTTATGGTTTGTTTGCTGTTGATGTAGCCCTAATCAGAGACTGGCGAGAATCACTTTCATGGAAAGGGCCTGCCAAGCTTCCAAAAAACTACGAGTTGCCTGAAATCTCAGCACACACTTTTTCACCCAATCTTGATGAAACTTTCAGATAATGATCAGTACACCAATCCCACTCGGCTCGCCAAATTTCGTTCTTCTAGGTGAAACCGTTCGTTGGCAGTAACCGGTTTCATTTTGAGGTTTCACTCTATTTTCTCCTATAGGGATACATGTATTTGGAACTCTAATTCAAACACGGTTTGTGCTAGCTCTTTGAAACTTGACACCATAAAGCAGTTTCAAGTTCTATCTCTATGGTTTGTTTGCTGTTGATGTAGCCCTAAGCAGAGACTGGCGAGAATCACATTCATGAAAAGGGCCTGCCAAGCTTCCAAAAAACTACGAGTTGCCTGAAATCTCAGCACACACTTTTTCACCCAATCTTGATGAAACTTTCAGGTAATGATCAGTACACCAATCCCACTTGGCTCGCAAAATTTTGTTCTTCTAGGTGAAACCGTTCGTTGGCAGTAACCGGTTTCATTTTGAGGTTTCACTCTGTTTTCTCCTATAGGGATACATGTATTTGGAACTCTAAATCAAACACGGTTTGTGCTAGCTCTTTGAAACTTGACACCATAAAGCAGTTTCAAGTTCTATCTCTATGGTTTGTTTGCTGTTGATGTAGCCCTAAGCAGAGACTGGCGAGAATCACTTTCATGGAAAGGGCCTGCCAAGCTTCCAAAAAACTACGAGTTGCCTGAAATCTCAGCAAACACTTTTTCACCCAATCTTGATGATACTTTCACGTAATGATCAGTACACCAAGCCCAATTGGCTCGCCAAATTTCGTTCTTCTAGGTGAAACTGTTTGTTGGCAGTAACCGGTTTCATTTTGAGGTTTCACTCTGTTTTCTCCTATAGGGATACATGTATTTGGAACTCTAAATCAAACACGCTTTGTGCTAGCTCTTTGAAACTTGACACAATAAAGCAGTTTCAAGTTCTATCTCTATGGTTTGTTTGCTGTTGATGTAGCCCTAAGCAGAGACTGGCGAGAATCACTTTCATGGAAGGGGCCTGCCAAGCTTCCAAAAAACTACGAGTTGCCTGAAATCTCAGCAAACACTTTTTCACCCACTCTTGATGATACTTTCAGGTAATGATCAGTACACCAAGACCACTTGGCTCGCCAAATTTCGTTCTTCTAGGTTAAACTGTTCGTTGGCAGTAACCGGTTTCATTTTGAGGTTTCACTCAAATTTTCTCCTATAGGGATACATGTATTTGGAACTCTAAAACAAACACGGTTTGTGCTAGCTCTTTGAAACTTGACACAATAAAGCAGTTTCAAGTTCTATCTCTATGGTTTGTTTGCTGTTCATGTAGCCCTAAGCAGAGACTGGCGAGAATCACTTTAATGGAAAGGGCCTGCCAAGCTTCCAAAAAACTACGAGTGCCTGAAATCTCAGCACACACTTTTTCACCCAATCTTGATGAAACTTTCAGGTAATGATCAGTACACCAATCCCACTTGGCTCGCCAAATTTCGTTCTTCTAGGTGAAACCGTTCGTTGGCAGTAACCGGTTTCATTTTGAGGTTTCACTCTGTTTTCTCCTATAGGGATACATGTATTTGGAACTCTAAATCAAACACGGTTTGTGCTAGCTCTTTGAAACTTGACAGCATAAAGCAGTTTCAAGTTCTATCTCTATGGTTTGTTTGCTGTTGATGTAGCCCTAAGCAGAGACTGGCGAGAATCACTTTCATGGAAAGGGCCTGCCAAGCTTCCAAAAAACTACGAGTTGCCTGAAATCTCAGCACACACTTTTTCACCTAATATTGATGAAACTTTCAGGTAATGATCAGTACACCAATCCCACTTGGCTCGCCAAATTTTGTTCTTCTAGGTGAAACCATTCGTTGGCAGTAACCGGTTTCATTTTGAGGTTTCACTCTGTTTTCTCCTATACGGATACATGTATTTGGAACTCTAAATAACACGGTTTGTGCTAGCTCTTTGAAACTTGACACCATAAAGCAGTTTCAAGTTCTATCTCTATGGTTTGTTTGCTGTTGATGTAGCCCTAAGCAGAGACTGGCGAGAATCACTTTCATGGAAAGGGCCTCCCAAGCTTCCAAAAAACTACGAGTTGCCTGAAATCTCAGCACACACTTTTTCACCCAATCTTGATGAAACTTTCAGATAATGATCAGTACACCAATCCCACTCGGCTCGCCAAATTTCGTTCTTCTAGGTGAAACCGTTCGTTGGCAGTAACCGGTTTCATTTTGAGGTTTCACTCTGTTTTCTCCTATAGGGATATATGTATTTGGAACTCTAAATCAAACACGGTTTGTGCTAGCTCTTTGAAACTTGACACCATAAAGCAGTTTCAAGTTCTATCTCTATGGTTTGTTTGCTGTTGATGTAGCCCTAAGCAGAGACTGGCGAGAATCACTTTCATGGAAAGGGCCTGCCAAGCTTCCAAAAAACTACGAGTTGCCTGAATTCTCAGCACACACTTTTTCACCCAATCTTGATGAAACTTTCAGATAATGATCAGTACACCAATCCCACTCGGCTCGCCAAATTTCGTTCTTCTAGGTGAAACCGTTCGTTGGCAGTAACCGGTTTCATTTTGAGGTTTCACTCTGTTTTCTCCTATAGGGATACATGTATTTGGAACTCTAAATCAAACACGGTTTGTGCTAGCTCTTTGAAACTTGACACCATAAAGCAGTTTCAAGTTCTATCTCTATGGTTTGTTTGCTGTTGATGTAGCCCTAAGCAGAGACTGGCGAGAATCACTTTCATGGAAAGGGCCTGCCAAGCTTCCAAAAAACTACGAGTTGCCTGAAATCTCAGCACACACTTTTTCACCCAATCTTGATGAAACTTTCAGGTAATGATCAGTACACCAATCCCACTTGGCTCGCCAAATTTCGTTCTTCTAGGTGAAACCGTTCGTTGGCAGTAACCGGTTGCATTTTGAGGTTTCACTCTGTTTTCTCCTATAGGGATACATGTATTTGGAACTCTAAATCAAACACGGTTTGTGCTAGCTCTTTGAAACTTGACACAATAAAGCAGTTTCAAGTTCTATCTTTATGGTTTGTTTGCTGTTGATGTAGCCCTAATCAGAGACTGGCGAGAAACACTTTCATGGAAAGGGCCTGCCAAGCTTCCAAAAAACTACGAGTTGCCTGAAATCTCAGCACACACTTTTTCACCCAATCTTGAGGAAACTTTCAGATAATGATCAGTACACCAATCCCACTCGGCTCGCCAAATTTCGTTCTTCTAGGTGAAACCGTTCGTTGGCAGTAACCGGTTTCATTTTGAGGTTTCACTCTGTTTTCTCCTATAGGGATACATGTATTTGGAACTCTAAATCAAACACGGTTTGTGCTAGCTCTTTGAAACTTGACACCATAAAGCAGTTTCAAGTTCTATCTCTATGGTTTGTTTGCTGTTGATGTAGCCCTAAGCAGAGACTGGCGAGAATCACTTTCATGGAAAGGGCCTGCCAAGCTTCCAAAAAACTACGAGTTGCCTGAAATCTCAGCACACACTTTTTCACCCAATCTTGATGAAACTTTCAGGTAATGATCAGTACACCAATCCCACTTGGCTCGCCACATTTCGTTCTTCTAGGTGAAACCGTTCGTTGGCAGTAACCGGTTTCATTTTGAGGTTTCACTCTGTTTTCTCCTATAGGGATACATGTATTTGGAACTCTAAATCAAACACGGTTTGTGCTAGCTCTTTGAAACTTGACAACATAAAGTAGTTTCAAGTTCTATCTCTATGGTTTGTTTGCTGTTGATGTAGCCCTAAGCAGAGACTGGCGAGAATCACTTTCATGGAAAGGGCCTGCCAAGCTTCTAAAAAACTACGAGTTGCCTGAAATCTCAGCACACACTTTTTCACCCAATCTTGATGAAACTTTCAGGTAATGTTCAGTACACCAATCCCACTTGGCTCGCCAAATTTCGTTCTTCTAGGTGAAACCGTTCGTTGGCAGTAACCGGTTTCATTTGGAGGTTTCACTCTGTTTTCTCCTATAGGATACATGTATTTGGAACTCTAAATCAAACACGGTTTGTGCTAGCTCTTTGAAACTTGACACCATAAAGCAGTTTCAAGTTCTATCTCTATGGTTTGTTTGCTGTTGATGTAGCCCTAAGCAGAGACTGGCGAGAATCACTTTCATGGAAAGGGCCTGCCAAGCTTCCAAAAAACTACGAGTTGCCTGAAATCTCAGCACACACTTTTTCACCCAATCTTGATGAAACTTTCAGGTAATGATCAGTACACCAATCCCACTTGGCTCGCCAAATTTCGTTCTTCTAGGTGAAACCGATCGTTGGCAGTAACCGGTTTCATTTTGAGGTTTCACTCAAATTTTCTCATATAGGGATACATGTATTTGGAACTCTAAATCAAACACGGTTTGTGCTAGCTCTTTGAAACTTGACACCATAAAGCAGTTTCAAGTTCTATCTCTATGGTTTGTTTGCTGTTGATGTAGCCCTAAGAAGAGACTGGCGAGAATCACTTTCATGGAAAGGGCCTGCCAAGCTTCCAAAAAACTACGAGTTGCCTGAAATCTCAGCACACACTTTTTCACCCAATCTTGATGAAACTTTCAGGTAATGATCAGTACACCAATCCCACTTGGTTCGGCAAATTTCGTTCTTCTAGGTGAAACCGTTCGTTGGCAGTAACCGGTTTCATTTTGAGGTTTCACTCAAATTTTCTCATATAGGGATACATGTATTTGGAACTCTAAATCAAACACGGTTTGTGCTAGCTCTTTGAAACTTGACACCATAAAGCAGTTTCAAGTTCTATCTCTATGGTTTGTTTGCTGTTGATGTAGCCCTAAGCAGAGACTGGCGAGAATCACTTTCATGGAAAGGGCCTGCCAAGCTTCCAAAAAACTACGAGTTGCCTGAAATCTCAGCACACACTTTTTCACCCAATCTTGATGAAACTTTCAGGTAATGATCAGTACACCAATCCCACTTGGCTCGCCAAATTTCGTTCTTCTAGGTGAAACTGTTCGTTGGCAGTAACCGGTTTCATTTTGAGGTTTCACTCTGTTTTCTCCTATAGGGATACATGTATTTGGAACTCTAAATCAAACACGGTTTGTGCTAGCTCTTTGAAACTTGACACCATAAAGCAGTTTCAAGTTCTATCTCTATGGTTTGTTTGCTGTTGATGTAGCCCTAAGCAGAGACTGGCGAGAATCACTTTCATGGAAAGGGCCTGCCAAGCTTCCAAAACAACTACGAGTTGCCTGAAATCTCAGCACACACTTTTTCACCCACTCTTGATGAAACTTTCAGGTAATGATCAGTACACCAATCCCACTTGGCTCGCTAAATTTCGTTCTTCTAGGTGAAACCGTTCGTTGGCAGTAACCGGTTTCATTTTGAGGTTTCACTCTGTTTTCTCCTATAGGGATACATGTATTTGGAACTCTAAATCAAACACGGTTTGTGCTAGCTTTTTGAAACTTGACACCATAAAGCAGTTTCAAGTTCTATCTCTATGGTTTGTTTCCTGTTGATGTAGCCCTAAGCAGAGACTGGGGAGAATCACTTTCATGGAAAGGGCCTGCCAAGCTTCCAAAAAACTACGAGTTGCCTGAAATCTCAGCACACACTTTTTCACCCAATCTTGATGAAACTTTCAGGTAATGATCAGTACACCAATCGCACTTGGCTCGCCAAATTTCGTTCTTCTAGGTGAAACCGTTCGTTGGCAGTAACCGGTTTCATTTTGAGGTTTCACTCTGTTTTCTCCTATAGGGATACATGTATTTGGAACTCTAAATCAAACACGGTTTGTGCTAGCTCTTTGAAACTTGACACCATAAAGCAGTTTCAAGTTCTATCTCTATGGTTTGTTTGCTGTTGATGTAGCCCTAAGCAGAGACTGGCGAGAATCACTTTCATGGAAAGGGCCTGCCAAGCTTCCAAAAAAACTACGAGTTGCCTGAAATCTCAGCACACACTTTTTCACCCAATCTTGATGAAACTTTCAGGTAATGATCAGTACCCCAATCCCACTTGGCTTGCCAAATTTCATTCTTCTAGGTGAAACCGTTCGTTGGCAGTAACCGGTTTCATTTTGAGGTTTCACTCTGTTTTCTCCTATAGGGATACATGTATTTGGAACTCTAAATCAAACACGGTTTGTGCTAGCTCTTTGAAACTTGACACCATAAAGCAGTTTCAAGTTCTATCTCTATAGTTTGTTTGCTGTTGATGTAGCCCTAAGCAGAGACTGGCGAGAATC
>NW_027523939.1:0-38573 GCF_052094955.1 Ictidomys tridecemlineatus | reverse complement strand
AGCCAACGAACGGTTTAACCTAGAAGAACGAAATTTGGCGAGCCAAGTGGGATTGGTGTACTGTTCATTACCTGAAAGTTTCATCAAGATTGGGTGAAAAAGTGTTTGCTGAGATTTCAGGCAACTCGTAATTTTTTGGAAGCTTGGCAGGCCCTTTCCATGAAAGTGATTCTCGCCAGTCTCTGTTTAGGGCTACATCAACAGCAAACAAATCATAGAGATAGAACTTGAAACTGCTTTATTGTGTCAAGTTTCAAAGAGCTAGCACAAACCGTGTTTGATTTAGAGTTCCAAATACATGTATCCCTATAGGAGAAAACAGAGTGAAACCTCAAAATGAAACCGGTTACTGCCAACGAACGGTTTAACCTAGAAGAACGAAATTTGGCGAGCCAAGTGGGATTGGTGTACTGATCATTACCTGAAAGTATCATCAAGATTGGGTGATAAAGTGTTTGCTGAGATTTCAGGCAACTCGTAGTTTTTTGGAAGCTTGGCAGGCCCTTTCCATGAAAGTGAATCTCGCCAGAATCTCCTTAGGGCTACATCAACAGCAAACAAACCATAGAGATAGAACTTGAAACTGCTTTATTGTGTCAAGTTTCAAAGAGCTAGCACAAACCGTGTTTGATTTAGAGTTCCAAATACATGTATCCCTATAGAAGAAAACAGAGTGAAACCTCAAAATGAAAACGGTTACTGCAAACGAACGGTTTAACCTAGAAGAATGATATTTGGCGAGTCAAGTGGGATTGGTGTACTGATCATTACCTGAAAGATTCATCAAGATTGGGTGAAAAAGTGTTTGCTGAGATTTCAGGCAACTCGTATTTTTTTGGAAGCTTGGCAGGCCCTTTCCATGAAAGTGATTCACGCCAGTCTCTGCTTAGGGCTACATCAACAGCAAACAAACCATAGAGATAGAACTTGAAACTGCTTTATTGTGTCAAGTTTCATAGAGCTAGCACAAACCGTGTTTGATTTAGAGTTCCAAATACATGTATGCCTATAGGAGAAAACAGAGTGAAACCTCAAAATGAAACCAGTTACTGCCAACGAAAGGTTTAACCTAGAAGAACGAAATTTGGCGAGCCAAGTGGGATTGGTGTACTGTTCATTACCTGAAAGTTTCATCAAGATTGGGTAAAAAAGTGTTTGCTGAGATTTCAGGCAACTCGTAATTTTTTGGAAGCTTGGCAGGCCCTTTCCATGAAAGTGATTCTCGCCAGTCTCTGCTTAGGGCTACATCAACAGCAAACAAATCATAGAGATAGAACTTGAAACTGCTTTATTGTGTCAAGTTTCAAAGAGCTAGCACAAACCATGTTTGATTTAGAGTTCCAAATACAGGTATCCCTATAGGAGAAAACAGAGTGAAACCTCAAAATGAATCCGGTTACTGCCAACGAATGGTTTAACCTAGAAGAACGAAATTTGGCGAGCCAAGTGGGATTGGTGTACTGATCATTACCTGAAAGTATCATAAGATTGGGTGAAAAAGTGTTTGCTGAGATTTCAGGCAACTCGTAGTTTCTTGGAAGCTTGGCAGGTCCTTTCCATGAAAGTGATTCTCGCCAGTCTCTGCTTAGGGCTACATCAACAGCAAACAAACCATAGAGATATACCTTGAAACTGCTTTATTGTGTCAAGTTTCAAAGAGCTAGCACAAACCGTGTTTGATTTAGAGTTCCAAATACATGTATCCCTATAGGAGAAAACAGAGTGAAACCTCAAAATGAAACCGGATACAGCCAACGAACGGTTCAACCTAGAAGAACGAAATTTGGCGAGCCAAGTGGGATTCGTGTACTGATCATTAACTGAAAGTATCATCAAGATTGGGTGAAAAAGTGTTTGCTGAGATTTCAGGCAACTCGTAGTTTTTTGGAAGCTTTGCAGGCCCTTTCCATGAAAGTGATTCTCGCCAGTCTCTGCTTAGGGCTACATCAACAGCAAACAAACCATAGAGATAGAACTTGAAACTGCTTTATTGTGTCAAGTTTCAAAGAGCTAGCACAAACCGTGTTTGATTTAGAGTTCCAAATACATGTATCCCTATAGGAGAAAACAGAGTGAAACCTCAAAATGAAAACGGTTACTGCAAACGAACAGTTTAACCTAGAAGAACGAAATTTGGCGAGCCAAGTGGGATTGGTGTACTGATCATTACCTGAAAGTATCATCAAGATTGGGTGAGAATGTGTTTTCTGAAATTTCAGGCAACGCGTAGGTTTTTGGAAGCTTGGCAGGCCCTTTCCATGAAAGTGATTCTCGCCACTCTCTGCCTAGAGCTACATCAACAGCAAACAAACCATAGAGATAGAACTTGAAACTGCTTTATTGTGTCAAGTTTCAAAGACCTAGCACAAACCGTGTTTGATTTAGAGTTCCAAATATATGTATCCCTATAGGAGAAAACAGAGTGAAACCTCAAAATGAAAATGGTTACTGCAAACGAACGGTTTAACCTAGAAGAACGAAATTTGGCGAGCCAAGTGGGATTGGTGTACTGATCATTACCTGAAAGTATCATCAAGATTGGGTGAAAAAGTGTTTGCTGAGATTTCAGGCAACTCGTAGTTTTTTGGAAGCTTGGCAGGCCCTTTCCATGAAAGTGATTCTCGCCAGTCTCTGCTTAGGGCTACATCAACAGAAAACAAACCATAGAGATAGAACTTGAAACTGCTTTATTGTGTCAAGTTTCAAAGAGCTAGCACAAACCGTGTTTGATTTAGAGTTCCAAATACATGTATCCCTATAGGAGAAAACAGAGTGAAACCTCCAAATGAAACCGGTTACTGCAAACGAACGGTTCAACCTAGAAGAACGAAATTTGGCTCGCCAAGTGGGATTCATGTACTGATCATTACCTGAATGTATCATCAAGATTGGGTGAAAAAGAGTTTGCTGAGATTTCAGGCAACTCATAGTTTTTTGGAAGCTTGGCAGGCCCTTTCCATGAAAGTGATTCTCGCCAGTCTCTGCTTAAAGCTACATCAACAGCAAACAAACCATAGAGATAGAACTTGAAACTGCTTTATTGTGTCAAGTTTCAAAGAGGTAGCACAAATCGTGTTTGATTTAGAGTTCCAAATACTTGTATCCCTATAGGAGAAAACAGAGTGAAACCTCAAAATGAAACCGGTTACTGCAAACGAACGGTTTAACCTAGAAGAACGAAATTTGGTGAGCCAAGTGGGATTGGTGTACTGATCATTACCTGAAAGTATCATCAAGATTGGGTGAGAAAGTTTTTGCTGAGATTTCAGGCAACTCGTAGTTTTGTGGAAGCTTGGCAGGCCCTTTCCATGAAAGTGATTTTCGCCAGTCTCTGCCTAGGGCTACATCAACAGCAAACAAAGCATAGAGATAGAATTTGAAACTGCTTTATTGTCTCAAGTTTCAAAGAGTTAGCACAAACCATGTTTGATTTAGAGTTTCAAATACATGTATCCCTATAGGAGAAAGTAGAGTGAAACCTCAAAATGAAACCGGTTACTGCAAACGAACGGTTTAACCAAGAAGAACGAAATTTGGCGAGCCAAGTGGGATTGGTGTACTGATCATTACCTGAAAGTATCATCAAGATTGGGTGAAAAAGTGTTTGCTCAGATTTCAGGCAACTCGTAGTTTTTTGGAAGCTTGGCAGGCCCTTTCCATGAAAGTGATTCTAGCCAGTCTCTGCTTACGGCTACATCAACAGCAAACAAACCATAGAGAGAGAACTTGAAACTGCTTTATTGTGTCAAGTTTCAAAGAGCTAGCACAAACCGTGTTTGATTTAGAGTTCCAAATACATGCATCCCTATAGGAGAAAATAATGTGAAACGTCAAAATGAAACCGGTTACTGCAACCAACGGTTTAACCTAGAAGAATGAAATTTGGCGAGCCAAGTGGGATTGGTGTACTGATCATTACCTGAAAGTATCATCAAGATTGGGTGAAAAAGTGTTTGCTGAGATTTCAGGCAACTCGTAGTATTTTGGAAGCTTGGCAGGCCCTTTCCATGAAAGTGATTCTCGCCAGTCTCTGCTTAGGGCTACATCAACAGCAAACAAACCATAGAGATAGAACTTGAAACTGCTTTATTGTGTCAAGTTTCAAAGAGCTAGCAAAAACCGTGTTTGATTTAGAGTTCCAAAGACATGTATCCCTATAGGAGAAAACAGAGTGAAACCTCAAAATGAAACCGGTTACTGCGCACAAACGGTTTAACCTAGGACAACGAAATTTGGCGAGCCAAGTGGGATTGGTGTACGGATCATTACCTGAAAGTATCGTCAAGATTGGGTGAAAAAGTGTTTGCTGAGATTTTAGGCAACTCGTAGTTTTTTGGAAGCTTGGCAGGCCCTTTCCATGAAAGTGATTCTCGCCAGTCTCTGCTTAGAGGTACATCAACAGCAAACAAACCATAGTGATAGAACTTGAAACTGCTTTATTGTGTCAAGTTTAAAAGAGCTAGCAGAAACCGTGTTTGATTTAGAGTTCCAAAATCATGTAACCCTATAGGAGAAAACAGAGTGAAACCTCAAAATGAAACCGGTTACTGCAAACAAACGGTTCAACCAAGAAGAACGAAATTTGGCGAGCCAAGTGGGATTGGTGTACTGATCATTACCTGAAAGTATTCAAGATTGGGTGATAAAGTCTTTGCTGAGATTTTAGGTAACTCGTAGTTTTTTGGAAGTTTGGCAGGCCCTTTCCATGAAAGTGATTCTCGCCAGTCTCTGCTTAGGGCTACATCAACAGCAAACAAACCATAGAGATAGAACTTGAAACTGCTTTATTGTGTCAAGTTTCAAAGAGCTAGCACAAACCGTGTTTGATTTAAAGTTCCAAATACATGTATCCCTATAGGAGAAAACAGAGTTAAACCTTAAAATGAAACCAGTTACTGCAAATAAACGGTTTAACCTAGAAGAACGAAATTTGGCGAGCCAAGTGGGATTGGTGTACTGATCATTACCTGAAATTATCATCAAGATTGGGTGAAAAAGTGTTTGCTGAGATTTCAGGCAACTCCTAGTTTTTTGGAAGCTTGGCAGGCCCTTTCCATGAAAGTGATTCTCGCAAGTCTCTGCTTAAGGCTACATCAACAGCAAACAAACCATACATATAGAACTTGAAACTGCTTTATTGTGTCAAGTTTCAAAGAGCTAGCACAAACCGTGTTTGATTTAGAGTTCCAAATACATGTATCCCTATAGGAGAAAACAGAGTGAAACCTCAAAATGAAACCGGTTACTGCCAACGAACGGTTTAACCTAGAAGAACGAAATTTGGCAAGCCACGTGGGATTGGTGTACTTATCATTACCTGAAAGTATCATCAAGATTGGGAGAAAAAGTGTTTGCTGAGATTTCAGGCATCTCGTAGTTTTTTGGAAGCTTGGCAGGCCCTTTCCATGAAAGTGATTCTCGGCAGTCTCTTCCTACGGCTACATCAAGAGCAAACAAACCATAGGGATAGAACTTGAAAGTGCTTTATTGTGTCAAGTTTCAAAGAGCTAGCACAAACAGTGTTTGATTTAGAGTTCCAAATACATGTAACCCTATAGGAGAAACCAGAGTGAAACCTCAAAATGAAACCGGTTACTGCAAACGAACAGTTTAACCTAGAAGAACGAAATTTGGCGAGCCAAGTGGGATTGGTGTACTGATCATTACCTGAAAGTATCATCAAGATTGGGTGAGAAAGTGTTTGCTGAGATTTCAGGGAACTCGTAGTTTTTTGGAAGCTTGGCAGGCCCTTTCCATGAAAGTGTTTCTCGCCAGTCTCTGCTTAGGGCTACATCAACAGCAAACAAACCATAGAGATAGAATTTGAAACTGCTTTATTGTGTCAAGTTTCAAAGAGCTAGCACAAACCATGTTTGATTTAGAGATCCAAATACATGTATCCCTATAGGAGAAAACAGAGTGAAACCTCAAAATGAAACCGGTTACTGCCAACGAACGGATTAACCTAGAAGAACAAAATTTGGCGAGCCAAGTGGGATTGGTGTACTGATCATTGGCTGAAAGTATCATCAAGATTGGGTGAAAAAGTGTTTGCTGAGATTTCAGGCAACTCGTAGTTTTTTGGAAGCTTGGCAGGCCCTTTCCATGAAAGTGATTCTCGCCAGTCTCTGCTTAGGGCTACATCAACAGCAAACAAACCATAAAGATATACCTTGAAACTGCTTTATTGTGTCGAGTTTCAAAGAGCTAGCACAAACCATGTTTGATTTAGAGTTCCAAATACATGTATCCCTATAGGAGAAAACAGAGTGAAACCTCAAAATGTAAGGGGTTACTGCAAACGAACGGTTCAACCTAGAAGAACGAAATTTGGCAAGCCAAGTGGGATTGGTGTACTGATCATTACCTGAAAGTATCATCAAGATTGGGTGAAAAAGTGTTTGCTGAGATTTCAGGCAACTCGTAGATTTTTGGAAGCTTGGCAGGCCCTTTCCATGAAAGTGATTCTCGCCAGTCTCTGCTTAGGGCTACATCAACAGCAAACAAACCATAGAAATAGAACTTGAAACTGCTTTATTGTGTCAAGTTTCAAAGAGCTAGCACAAACCGTGTTTGATTTAGAGTTCCAAATACATGTATCCCTATAGGAGAAAACAGAGTGAAACCTCAAAATGAAACCGGTTACTGCAAACGAATGGTTCAACCTAGAAGAACGAAATTCGGCGAGCCAAGTGGGATTGGTGTACTGATCATTACCTGAAAGTATCATCAAGATTGGGTGAGAAAGTGTTTCCTGAAATTTCAGGCAACTCGTAGGTTTTTGGAAGCTTGGCAGGCCCTTTCCATGAAAGTGATAATCGCCAGTCTCTGCTTAGGGCTACATCAACAGCAAACAAACCATAGAGATAGAACTTGAAACTGCTTTATTGTGTCAAGTTTCAAAGAGCTAGCACAAACCGTGTTTGATTTAGAGTTCTAAATATATGTATCCCTATAGGAGAAAACAGAGTGAAACCTCAAAATGAAAATGGTTACTGCAAATGAACGGTTCAACCTAGAAGAACGAAATTTGCCGAGCCACGTGGGATTGGTGTACTGATCATTACCTGAAAGTATCATCAAGATTGGGTGAAAAAGTGTTTGCTCAGATTTCAGGCAACTCGTAGTTTTTTGGAAGCTTGGCAGGCGCTTTCCTGAAAGTGATTCTCGCCAGTCTCTGCTTAGGGCTACATCAACAGCAAACAAACCATAGAGATAGAACTTGAAACTGCTTTATTGCGTCAAGTTTCAAAGAGCTAACACAAACCGTGATTGATTTAGGGTTCCAAATACATGCATCCCTATAGGAGAAAACAGAGTGAAACCTCAAAATGAAACCGGTTACTGCGAACAATCGGTTTAACCTAGGACAACGAAATTTGGCGAGCCAAGTGGGATTGGTGTACTGATCATTACCTGAAAGTATCATCAAGATTGCGTGAAAAAGTGTTTGCTGAGATTTTAGGCAACTCGTAGTTTTTTGGAAGCTTGGCAGGCCCTTTCCATGAAAGTGATTCTTGCCAGTCTCTGCTTAGAACTACATCAACAGCAAACAAACCATAGTGATAGAACTTGAAACTGCTTTATTGTGTCAAGTTTAAAAGAGCTAGAAGAAACCGTTTTTGATTTAGAGTTCCAAATACATGTATCCCTATAGGAGAAAACAGAGTGAAACCTCAAAATGAAACCGGTTACTGCAAACGAACGGTTCAACCAAGAAGAACGAAATTTGGCGAGCCAAGTGGGATTGGTGTACTGATTATTACCTGAAAGTATCATCAAGATTGGGTGATAAAGTGTTTGCTGAGATTTTAGGTAACTCGTAGTTTTTTGGAAGTTTGGCAGGCCCTTTCCATGAAAGTGATTCTCACCAGTCTCTGCTTAGGGCTACATCAACAGCAAACAAACCATAGAGATAGAACTTGAAACTGCTTTATTGTGTTAAGTTTCAAAGAGCTAGCACAAACCGTGTTTGATTTAGAGTTCCAAATACATGTATCCCTATAGGAGAAAACAGAGTGAAACCTCAAAATGAAACCGGTTACTGCAAATGAACCGTTTAACCTAGAAGAACGAAATTTGGCGAGCCAAGTGGGATTGGTGTACTGATAATTACCTGAAAGTATCATCAAGATTGGGTAAAAAAGTGTTTGCTGAGATTTCAGGCAACTCGTAGTTTTTTGGAAGCTTTGCAGGCCCTTTCCATGAAAGTGATTCTCGCAAGTCTCTGCTTAAGGCTACATCAACAGCAAACAAACCATACATATAGAACTTGAAACTGCTTTATTGTGTCATGTTTCACAGAGCTAGCACAAACCGTGTTTGATTTAGAGTTCCAAATACATGTAACCCTATAGGAGCAAACAGAGTGAAACCTCAAAATGAAACCGGTTACTGCAAAGGAACGGTTTAACCTAGAAGAACAAAATTTGGCGAGCCAAGTGGGATTGGTGTACTGATCATTACCTGAAAGTATCATCAAGATTGGGTGAGAAAGTGTTTGCTGAGATTTCAGGCAACTCGTAGTTTTTTGGAAGCTTGGCAGGCCCTTTCCATGAAAGTGTTTCTCGCCAGTCTCTGTTTAGGGCTACATCAACAGCAAACAAACCATAGAGATAGAACTTGAAACTGCTTTATTGTGTCAAGTTTCAAAGAGCTAGCACAAACCATGTTTGATTTAGAGATCCATATACATGTATCCCTATAGGAGAAAACAGAGTGAAACCTCAAAATGAAACCGGTTACTGCCAATGAACGGATTAACCTAGAAGAACAAAATTTGGCGAGCCAAGTGGGATTGGTGTACTGATCATTGCCTGGAAGTATCATCAAGTTTGGGTGAAAAAGTGTTTGCTGAGATTTCAGGCAACTTGTAGTTTTTTGGAAGCTTGGCTGGCCCTTTCCATAAAAGTGATTCTCGCCAGTCTCTGCTTAGGGCTACATCAACAGCAAACAAACCATAGAGATAGAACTTGAAACTGCTTTATTGTGTCAAGTTTCAAAGAGCTAGCACAAACCGTGTTTGATTTAGAGTTCCAAATACATGTATCCCTATAGGAGAAAACAGAGTGAAACCTCAAAATGAAACCGGTTACTGCCAACGAACGGTTTAACCTAGAAGAACGAAATTTGACGAGCCAAGTGGGATTGGTGTACTGATCATTACCTGAAAGTATCATCAAGATTGGATGAAAAAGTGTTTGCTGAGATTTCAGGCATCTCGTAGTTTTTTGGAAGATGGCAGCCCTTTCCATGAAAGTGATTCTCGCCAGTCTCTGCCTAGGGCTACATCAACAGCAAACAAACCATAGAGATATAACTTGAAACTGCTTTATTGTGTCAAGTTTCAAAGAGCTAGCACAAACCGTGTTTGATTTAGAGTTCCAAATACATGTAATCCTATAGGGGAAAACAGAGTGAAACCTCAAAATGAAACCGGTTACTGCGCACAAACGGTTTAACCTAGGACAACGAAATTTGGCGAGCCAAGTGGAATGGGTGTACTGATCATTACCTGAAAGTATCATCAAGATTGGGTGAAAAAGTGTTTGCTGAGATTTTAGGCAACTCATAGTTTTTTGGAAGCCTGGCAGGCCCTTTCCATGAAAGTGATTCTCGCCAGTCTCTGCTTAGAACTACATCAACAGCAAACAAACCATAGTGATAGAACTTGAAACTGCTTTATTGTGTCAAGTTTAAAAGAGCTAGCAGAAACCGTGTTTGATTTAGAGTTCCAAATACATGTATCCCTATAGGAGAAAACAGAGTGAAACCTCAAAATGAAACCGGTTACTGCAAACAAACGGTTCAACCAAGAAGAACGAAATTTGGCGAGCCAAGCGGGATTGGTGTACTGATCATTACCTGAAAGTATTCAAGATTGGGTGATAAAGTGTTTGCTGAGATTTTAGGTAACTCGTAGTTTTTTGGAAGTTTGGCAGGCCCTTTCAATGAAAGTGATTCTCGCCAGTCTCTGCTTAGGGCTACATCAACAGCAAACAAACCATAGAGATAGAACTTGAAACTGCTTTATTGTGTCAAGTTTCAAAGAGCTAGCACAAACCGTGTTTGATTTAAAGTTTCAAATACATGTATCCCTATAGGAGAAAACAGAGTGAAACCTTCAAATGAAACCAGTTACTGCAAATAAACGGTTTAACCTAGAAGAACGAAATTTGGCGAGCCAAGTGGGATTGGTGTACTGATCATTACCTGAAATTATCATTAAGATTGGGTGAAAAAGTGTTTGCTGAGATTTCAGGCAACTCGTAGTTTTTTGGAAGCTTGGCAGGCCCTTTCCATGAAAGTGATTCTCGCAAGTCTCTGCTTAAGGCTACATCAACAGCAAACAAACCATACATATAGAACTTGAAACTGCTTTATTGTGTCAAGTTTCAAAGAGCTAGCACAAACCGTGTTTGATTTAGAGTTCCAAATACATGTATCCCTATAGGAGAAAACAGAGTGAAACCTCAAAATGAAACCGGTTACTGCCAACGAACGGTTTAACCTAGAAGAACGAAATTTGGCGAGCCAAGTGGGATTGGTGTACTGATCATTACCTGAAAGTATCATCAAGATTGGGAGAAAAAGTGTTTGCTGAGATTTCAGGCATCTCGTAGTTTTTTGGAAGCTTGGCAGGCCCTTTCCATGAAAGTGATTCTAGGCAGTCTCTTCCTAGGGCTACATCAAGCGCAAACAAACCATAGAGATAGAACTTGAAAGTGCTTTATTGTGTCAAGTTTCAAAGAGCTAGCACAAACAGTGTTTGATTTAGAGTTCCAAATACATGTAACCCTATAGGAGAAAACAGAGTGAAACCTCAAAATGAAACCGGTTACTGCAAACGAACGGTTTAACCGAGAAGAACGAAATTTGGTGAGCCAAGTGGGATTGGTGTACTGATCATTATCTGAAAGTATCATCAAGATTGGGTGAAAAAGTGTTTGTTCAGATTTCAGGCAACTCGTAGTTTTTTGGAAGCTTGGCAGGCCCTTTCCATGAAAGTGATTCTAGCCAGTCTCTGCTTACGGCTACATCAACAGCAAACAAACCATAGAGAGAGAACTTGAAACTGCTTTATTGTGTCAAGTTTCAAAGAGCTAGCACAAACCGTGTTTGATTTAGAGTTCCAAATACATGCATCCCTATAGGAGAAAATAATGTGAAACGTCAAAATGAAACCGGTTACTGCAACCAACGGTTTAACCTAGAAGAATGAAATTTCGCGAGCCAAGTGGGATTGGTGTACTGATCATTACCTGAAAGTATCATCAAGATTGGGTGAAAAAGTGTTTGCTGAGATTTCAGGCAACTCGTAGTTTTTTGGAAGCTTGGCAGGCCCTTTCCATGAAAGTGATTCTCGCCAGTCTCTGCTTAGGGCTACATCAACAGCAAACAAACCATAGAGATAGAACTTGAAACTGCTTTATTGTGTCAAGTTTCAAAGAGCTAGCAAAAACCGTGTTTGATTTAGAGTTCCAAAGACATGTATCCCTATAGGAGAAAACAGAGTGAAACCTCAAAATGAAACCGGTTACTGCGCACAAACGGTTTAACCTAGGACAACGAAATTTGGCGAGCCAAGTGGGATTGGTGTACGGATCATTACCTGAAAGTATCATCAAGATTGGGTGAAAAAGTGTTTGCTGAGATTTTAGGCAACTCGTAGTTTTTTGGAAGCTTGGCAGGCCCTTTCCATGAAAGTGATTCTCGCCAGTCTCTGCTTAGAACTACATCAACAGCAAACAAACCATAGTGATAGAACTTCAAACTGCTTTATTGTGTCAAGTTTAAAAGAGCTAGCAGAAACCGTGTTTGATTTAGAGTTCCAAAATCATGTAACCCTATAGGAGAAAACAGAGTGAAACCTCAAAATGAAACCGGTTACTGCAAACAAACGGTTCAACCAAGAAGAACGAAATTTGGCGAGCCAAGTGGGATTGGTGTACTGATCATTACCTGAAAGTATTCAAGATTGGGTGATAAAGTCTTTGCTGAGATTTTAGGTAACTCGTAGTTTTTTGGAAGTTTGGCAGGCCCTTTCCATGAAAGTGATTCTCGCCAGTCTCTGCTTAGGGCTACATCAACAGCAAACAAACCATAGAGATAGAACTTGAAACTGCTTTATTCTGTCAAGTTTCAAAGAGCTAGCACAAACCGTGTTTGATTTAAAGTTCCAAATACATGTATCCCTATAGGAGAAAACAGAGTTAAACCTTAAAATGAAACCAGTTACTGCAAATAAACGGTTTAACCTAGAAGAACGAAATTTGGCGAGCCAAGTGGGATTGGTGTACTGATCATTACCTGAAAGTATCATCAAGATTGGGTGAAAAAGTGTTTGCTCAGATTTCAGGCAACTCGTAGTTTTTTGGAAGCTTGGCAGGCCCTTTCCATGAATGTGATTTTCGCCAGTCTCTGCTTAGGGCTACATCAACAGCAAACAAACCATAGAGAGAGAACTTGAAACTGCTTTATTGTGTCAAGTTTGAAAGAGCTAGCACAAACCATGTATGATTTAGAGTTCCAAATACATGCATCCCTATAGGAGAAAATAGTGTGAAACGTCAAAATGAAACCGGTTACTGCAAACGAACGGTTTAACCTAGAAGAACGAAATTTGGCGAGCCAAGTGGGATTGGTGTACTGATCATTACCTGAAAGAATCATCAAGATTGGGTGAAAAAATGTTTGCTGAGATTTCAGGCATCTCGTAGTTTTTTGGAAGCTTGGCAGGCCCTTCCCATGAAAGTGATTCTCGCCAGTCTCTGCTTAGGGCTACATCAACAGCAAACAAACCATAGAGATAGAACTTGAAACTGCTTTATTGTGTCAAGTTTAAAAGAGCTAGCACAAACCGTGTTTGATTTAGAGTTCCAAATACATGTATCCCTATAGGAGAAAACAGAGTGAAACCTCAAAATGAAACCGGTTACTGCAAACGAACGGTTCAACCAAGAAGAACGAAATTTGGTGAGCCAAGTGGGATTGGTGTACTGATCATTACCTGAAAATTTCATCAAGATTGGGTGAAAAAGTGTTTGCTGAGATTTCAGGCAACTCATAGTTTTTTGGAGGCTTGGCAGGCCCTTTCCATGAAAGTGATTCTAGCCAGTCTCTGCTTAGGGCTACATCAACAGCAAACAAACCATAGAGATTGAACTTGATACTGCTTTATTGTGTCAAGTTTCAAAGAGCTAGCACAAACCGTGTTTGATTTAGAGTTCCAAATACATGTATCCCTATAGGAGAAAACAGAGTGAAACCTCAAAATGAAACCGGTTACTGCCAACGAACAGTTTAACCTAGAAGAACGAAATTTGGCGAGCCAAGTGGGATTGGTGTACTGATCATTACCTGAAAGTATCATCAAGATTGGGAGAAAAAGTGTTTTCTGAGATTTCAGGCATCTCGTAGTTTTTTGGAAGCTTGGCAGGCCCTTTCCATGAAAGTGATTCTCGCCAGTCTCCTCCTTGGGCTACATCAAGAGCAAACGAACCATAGAGATAGACCTTGAAACTGCTTTATTGTGTCAAGTTTCAAAGAGCTAGCACAAACCGTGTTTGATTTAGAGTACCAAATACATGTATCCCTATAGGAGAAATCAGAGTGAAACCTCAAAATGAAACCGGTTACTGCCAACGAACGGTTCAACCTAGAAGAACGAAATTTGGCGAGCCAAGTGGGATTGGTGTACTGATCATTACCTGAAAGTATCATCAAGATTGGGTGAAAAAGTGTTTGCTGAGATTTCAGGCAACTCGTACTTTTTTGGAAGCTTGGCAGGCCCTTTCCATGAAAGTGATTCTCGCCAGTCTCTGCTTAGGGCTACATCAACAGCAAAGAAATCATAGAGAGAGAACTTGAAACTGCTTTATTGTGTCAAGTTTCAAAGAGCTAGCACAAACCGTGTTTGATTCAGAGTTCCAAATATATGTATCCCTATAGGAGAAAACAGAGTGAAACCTCAAAATGAAAATCGTTACTGCAAACGAACGGTTTAACCTAGAAGAACGAAATTTGGCGAGCCAAGTGGGATTGGTGTACTGATCATTACCTGAAAGTATCATCAAGATTGGGTGAAAAAGTGTTTGCTGAGATTTCAGGCAACTCGTAGTTTTTTGGAAGCTTGGCAGGCCCTTTCCATGAAAGTGATTCTCGCCAGTCTCTGCTTAGGGCTACATCAACAGCAAACAAACCATAGAGATAGAACTTGAAACTGCTTTATTGTGTCAAGTTTCAAAGAGCTAGCACAAACCGTGTTTGATTTAGAGTTCCAAATACATGTATCCCTATAGGAGAAAACAGAGTGAAACCTCAAAATGAAACAGGTTACTGCAAACGAAGGGTTCAACCTAGAAGAACGAAATTTGGCTTGCCAAGTGGGATTCGTGTACTGATCATTACCTGAAAGTATCATAAAGATTGGGTGAAAAAGAGTTTGCTGGGATTTCAGGCAACTCATAGTTTTTTGGAAGCTTGGCAGGCCCTTTCCATGAAAGTGATTCTCGCCAGTCTCTGCTTAAAGCTACATCAACAGCAAACAAACCATAGAGATAGAACTTGAAACTGCTTTATTGTGTCAAGTTTCAAAGAGGTAGCACAAATCGTGTTTGATTTAGAGTTCCAAATACATGTATCCCTGTAGGAGAAAACAGAGTGAAACCTCAAAATGAAACCGGTTACTGCCAACGAACGGTTTAACCTAGAAGAACGAAATTTGGCGAGCCAAGTGGGATTGGTGTACTGATCATTACCTGAAAGTATCATCAAGATTGGGAGAAAAAGTGTTTGCTGAGATTTCAGGCATCTCGTAGTTTTTTGGAAGCTTGTCAGGCCCTTTCCATGAAAGTGATTCTCGCCAGTCTCCTCCTAGGGCTACATCAAGAGCAAACAAACCATAGAGATAGACCTTGAAAGTGCTTTATTGTGTCAAGTTTCAAAGAGCAGGCACAAACCGTGTTTGATTTAGAGTTCCAAATACATGTAACCCTATAGGAGAAAACAGAGTGAAACCTCAAAATGAATCCGGTTACTGCCAACGAACGGATTAACCTAGAAGAACAAAATTTGGCGAACCAAGTGGGATTGGTGTACTGATCATTGCCTGAAAGTATCATCAAGATTGGGTGAAAAAGTGTGTGCTGAGATTTCAGGCAACTTGTAGTTTTTTGGAAGCTTGGCTGGCCCTTTCCATAAAAGTGATTCTCGCCAGTCTCTGCTTAGGGCTACATCAACAGCAAACAAACCATAGAGATAGAACTTGAAACTGCTTTATTGTGTCAAGTTTCAAAGAGCTAGCACAAACCGTGTTTGATTTAGAGTTCCAAATACATGTCTCCCTATAGGAGAAAACAGAGTGAAATCTCAAAATGAAAACGGTTACTGCAAACGAATGGTTTAACCTAGAAGAACGAAATTTGGCGAGCCAAGTGGGATTGGTGTACTGATCATTGCCTGAAAGTATCATCAAGATTGGGTGAAAAAGTGTTTGATGAGATTTCAGGCAACTCGTAGTTTTTTGGAAGCTTGGCAGGCCCTTTCCATGAAAGTGATTCTCGCCAGTCTCTGCTTAGGGCTACATCAACAGCAAACAAACCATAGAGAAAGAACTTGAAACTGCTTTATGGTGTCATGTTTCAAAGAGCTAGCACAAACCGTGTTTGATTTAGAGTTCCAAATACATGTATCCCTATAGGAGAAAACAGAGTGAAACCTCAAAATGAAAACGGTTACTGCAAACGAACGGTTTAACCTAGAAGAACGAAACTTGGCGAGCCAAGTGGGATTGGTGTACTGATCATTACCTGAAGGTATCATCAATATTGGGTGAAAAAGTGTTTGCTGAGATTTCAGGCAACTCGTAGTGTTTTGGAAGCTTGGCAGGCCCTTTCCATGAAAGTGAATCTCGCCAGTCTCTGCTTAGGGGTACATCAACAGTAAACAATCCATAGAGATAGAACTTGAAACTGCTTTATTGTGTCAAGTTTCAAAGAGCTACCACAAACCGTGTTTGACTTAGAGTTCCAAATACATGAATCCCTATAGGAGAAAACAGAGTGAAACCTCAAAATGAAAACGGTTACTGCAAACGAACGGTTTAACCTAGAAGAACGAAATTTGGCGAGCCAAGTGGGATTGGTGTCCTGATCATTACCTGAAAGTATCATAAAAATTGGGTGAAAAAGTGTTTGATGAGATTTCAGGAAACTCGTCCTTTTTTGGAAGCTTGGCAGGCCCTTTCCATGAAAGTGATTCTCGCCAGTCTCTGCTTAGGGCTACATCAGCAGCAAACAAACCATAGAGATATTACTTGAAACTGCTTTATTGTGTCAACTATCAAAGAGCTAGCACAAACCGTGTTTGATTTAGAGTTCCAAATACATGTATCCCTATAGGAGAAAACAGAGTGAAACCTCAAAATGAAAACGGATACTGCAAACGAACAGTTTAACCTAGAAGAACAAAATTTGGCGAGCCAAGTGGGATTGGTGTACTGATCATTACCTGAAAGTATCATCAAGATTGGGTGAAAAACTGTTTGCTTAGATTTCAGGTAACTCGTAGTTTTTTTGAAGCTTGGCAGGCCCTTTCCATGAAAGTGATTCTCGCCAGTCTCTGCTTAGGGCTACATCAACAGCAAACAAACCATAGAGATAGAACTTGAAACTGCTTAATTGTGTCAAGGTTCAAAGAGCTAGCACAAACCGTGTTTGATATAGAGTTCCAAATACCTGTATCCCTATAGGAGAAAACAGAGTGAAACCTCAAAATGAAACCGGTTACTGCCAACGAACGGTTTAAACTAGAAGAACGAAATTTGGCGAGCCAAGTGGGATTGGTGTACTGATCATTACCTGAAAGTATCATCAAGATTGGGTGAAAAAGTGTTTGCTGAGATTTCAGGCAACTCGTAGTTTTTTGGAAGCTTGGCAGGCCCTTTCCATGAAAGTGATTCTCACCAGTCTCTGCTTTGGGCTACATCAACAGCAAACAAACCATAGAGATAGAACTTGAAACTGCTTTATTGTGTCAAGTTTCAAAGAGCTAGAACAAACCGTGTTTGATTTAGAGTTCCAAATACACGTATCCCTATAGGAGAAAACAGAGTGAAACCTCAAAATGAAAACGGTTACTGCAAAAAAACGGTTCAACCTAGAAGAACGAAATTTGGCGAGCCAAGTGGGATTGGTGTACTGATCATTACCTGAAAGTATCATCAAGATTGGGTGAGAAAGTGTTTGCTGAGATTTCAGGCAACTCGTAGTTTTTTTGAAGCTTGGCAGGCCCTTTCCATGAAAGTGATTCTCGCCAGTCTCTGCTTAGGGCTACATTAACAGCAAACAAACCATAGAGATAGAACTTGAAACTGCTTTATTGCGTCAAGTTTCAAAGAGCTAGCACAAACCGTGTTTGATTCAGAGTTCCAAATACATGTATCCCTATAGGAGAAAACAGAGTGAAACCTCAAAATGAAAACGGTTACTGCAAAGGAAAGGTTTAACCTAGAAGAATGAAATTTGGCGAGCCAAGTGGGATTGGTGTACTGATCATTACCTGAAAGTATCATCAAGATTGGGTGAAAAAGTGTTTGCTGAGATTTCAGGCAACTTGTAGTTTTTTGGAAGATTGGCAGGCCCTTTCCATGAAAGTGATTCTCGCCAGTCTCTGCTTAGGGCTACATCAACAGCAAACAAACCATAGAGATAGAACTTGAAACTGCTTTATTGTGTCAAGTTTCAAAGAGCTAGCACAAACCCTGTTTGATTTACAGTTCCAAATACATGTATCCCTATAGGAGAAAACAGAGTGAAACCTCAAAATGAAAACGTTTACTGCAAACGAACGGTTTAACCTAAAAGAACGAAATTTGGCGAGCCAAGTGGGATTGGTGTAATGTTTGGTTGTAATGATTGGTGTAATGATTGGTGTTTGCTGAGATTTTAGGCAACTCGTTGTTTTTTGGAAGCTTGGCAGGCCCTTTTCATGAAAGTGATTCGCGCCAGTCGCTGCTTAGGGCTACATCAACAGCAAACAAACCATAGAGATAGAAATTGAAACTGCTTTATTGTGTCAAGTTTCAAAGAGCTAGCACAAACCGTGTTTGATTTAGAGTTCCAAATACATGTATCCCTATAGGATAAAACAGAGTGAAACCTCAAAATGGAACCGGTTACTGCAAAGGAACGGTTCAACCTAGAAGAACAAAATTTGGCGAGCCAAGTGGGATTGGTGTACTGATCATTACCTGAAAGTATCGTCAAGATTGGGTGAGAAAGTGTTTGCTGAGATTTCAGGCAACTCGTAGTTTTTTGGAAGCTTGGCAGGCCCTTTCCATGAAAGTGATTCTCGCCAGTCTCTGCTTAGGGCTACATCAACAGCAAACAAACCATAGAGATAGAACTTGAAACTGCTTTATTGTGTCAAGTTTCAAAGAGCTATCACAAACCGTGTTTGATTTAGTTCCAAATACATGTGTCCCTATAGGAGAAAACAGAGTGAAACCTCAAAATGAAAACGGTTACTGCCAACGAACGGTTTAACCTAGAAGAACGAAATTTGGCGAGCCAAGTGGGATTGGTATACTGATCATTACCTGAAAGTATCATCAAGATTGGGTGAAAAAGTGTTTTCTGAGATTTCAGGCACCTAGTAGTTTTTTGGAAGCTTGGCAGGCCCTTTCCATGAAAGTGATTCTCGCCAGTCTTTGCTTAGGGCTACATCAACAGCAAACAATACATAGAGATAGAACTTGAAACTGCTTTATTGTGTCAAGTTTCAAAGAGCTAGCACAAACCGTGTTTGATTTAGAGTTCCAAACACATGTATCCCTATAGGAGAAAACAGAGTGAAACCTCAAAATGAAAACGGTTACTGCAAACGAAGGGTTTAACCTAGAGAATGAAATTTGGCGAGCCAAGTGGTATTGGTGTACTGATCATTACCTGAAAGTATCATCAAGATTGGGTGAAAAAGTGTTTGCTGAGATTTCAGGCATCTCGTAGTTTTTTGGAAGCTTGGCAGGCCCTTTCCATGAAAGTGATTCTCGCCAGTCTCTGCTTAGGGCTACATCAACAGCAAACAAACCATAGAGATAGAACTTGAAACTGCTTTATTGTGTCAAGTGTCAAAGAGCTAGCACAAACCGTGTTTGATTTAGAGTTCCAAATGCATGTATCCCAATAGGAGAAAACAGAGTGAAACCTCAAAATGAAAACAGTTACTGCAAACGAACGGTTTAACCTAGAAGAACGAAATTTGCCGAGCCAAGTGGGATTGGTGTACTGATCATTACCTGAAAGTATCATCAAGATTGGGTGAAAAAGTGTTTGCTGAGATTTCAGGCAACTCGTAGTTTTTTGGAAGCTTGGCAGGCACTTTCCATGAAAGTGATTCTCGCCAGTCTCTGCTTAGGGCTAAATCAACAGCAAACAAACCATAGAGATAGAACTTGAAACTGCTTTATTGTGTCAAGTTTCAAAGAGCTAGCACAAACCGTGTTTGATTTAGAGTTCCAAATACATGTATCCCTATAGGAGAAAACAGAGTGAAACCTCAAAATGAAAACAGTTACTGCAAACGAACGGTTTAAACTAGAAGAACGAAATTTGGCGAGCCAAGTGGGACTGGTGTACTGATCCTTACCTGAAAGTATCATCAAGATTGGGTGAAAAAGTGTGTGCTGAGATTTCAGGCAACTCGTAGTTTTTTGGAAGCTTGACAGGCACTTTCCATGAAAGTGATTCTCACCAGTCTCTGCTTAGGGCTACATCAACAGCAAACAAACCATAGAGATAGAACTTGAAACTGCTTTATTGTGTCAAGTTTCAAAGAGCTAGCACAAACCGTGTTTGATTTAGAGTTCAAAACACATGTATCCCTATAGGAGAAAACAGAGTGAAACCTCAAAATGAAAACGGTTACTGCAAACGAAGGGTTTAACCTAGAGAATGAAATTTGGCGAGCCAAGTGGTATTGGTGTACTGATCATTACCTGAAAGTATCATCAAGATTGGGTGAAAAAGTGTTTGCTGAGATTTCAGGCAACTCGTAGTTTTTTGGAAGCTTGGCAGGCCCTTTCCATGAAAGTGATTCTCGCCAGTCTCTGCTTAGGGCTACATCAACAGCAAACAAACCATAGAGATAGAACTTGAAACTGCTTTATTGTGTCAAGTGTCAAAGAGCTAGCACAAACCGTGTTTGATTTAGAGTTCCAAATGCATGTATCCCAATAGGAGAAAACAGAGTGAAACCTCAAAATGAAAACAGTTACTGCAAACGAACGGTTTAACCAAGAAGAACGAAATTTGCCGAGCCAAGTGGGATTGGTGTACTGATCATTACCTGAAAGTGTCATCAAAATTGGGTGAAAAAGTGTTTGCTGAGATTTCAGGCAACTCGTAGTTTTTTGGAAGCTTGGCTGGCACTTTCCATGAAAGTGATTCTCGCCAGTCTCTGCTTAGGGCTATATCAACAGCAAACAAACCATAGAGATAGAACTTGAAACTGCTTTATTGTGTCAAGTTTCCAAGAGCTAGCACAAACCGTGTTTGATTTAGAGTTCCAAATACATGTATCCCTATAGGAGAAAACACGGTGAAACCTCAAAATGTAACCGGTTATAGCCAAAGAACGGTTTAACCTAGAAGAACGAAATTTGGCGAGCCAAGTGGGATTGGTGTACTGATCATTACCTGAAAGTATCATCAAGATTGGGTGAAAAAGTGTTTGCTGAGATTTCAGGCAACTCGTAGTTTTTTGGAAGCTTGGCAGGCCCTTTCCATGAAAGTGATTCTCGCCAGTCTCTGCTTAGGGCTACATCAACATCAAACAATCCATAGAGATAGAACTTGAAACTGCTGTATTGTGTCAAGTTTCAAAGAGCTAGCACAAACCGTGTTTGATTTAGAGTTCCAAATCCATGTATCCCTATAGGAGAAAACAGAGTGAAACCTCAAAATGAAAACGGTTACTTAAAACGAACGGTTTAACCTAGAAGAACAAAATTTGACAAGCCAAGTGGAATTGGTGTACTGATCATTACCTGAAAGTATCATCAAGATTGGGTGAAAAAGTGTTTGCTGAGATTTCAGGCAACTCGTAGTTTTTTGGAAGCTTGGCAGGCCCTTTCCATGAAAGTGATTCTCGCCAGTCTCTGCTTAGGGCTACATCAACAGGAAACAAACCATAGAGATAGAACTTGAAACTGCTTTATTGTGTCAAGTTTCAAAGAGCTAGCACAAACCGTGTTTGATTTAGAGTTCCAAATACATGTATCCCTATAGGAGAAAACAGAGTGAAACGTCAAAATGAAAACGGTTACTGCAAACGAACGGTTTAACCTAGAAGAACCAAATTTGGCGAGCCAAGTGGGATTGGTGTACTGATCCTTACCTGAAAGTATCATCAAGATTGGGTGAAAAAGTGTTTGCTGAGATTTCAGGCAACTCGTAGTTTTTTGGAAGCTTGGCAGGCCCTTTCCATGAAAGTGATTCTCGCCAGTCTCTGCTTAGGGCTACATCAACAGCAAACAAACCATAGAGATAGAACTTGAAACTGCTTTATTGTGTCAAGTGTCAAAGAGCTAGCACAAACCGTGTTTGATTTAGAGTTCCAAATGCATGTATCCCAATAGGAGAAAACAGAGTGAAACCTCAAAATGAAAACAGTTACTGCAAACGAAAGGTTTAACCAAGAAGAACGAAATTTGCCGAGCCAAGTGGGATTGGTGTACTGATCATTACCTGAAAGTATCATCAAAATTGGGTGAAAAAGTGTTTGCTGAGATTTCAGGCAACTCGTAGTTTTTTGGAAGCTTGGCTGGCACTTTCCATGAAAGTGATTCTCGCCAGTCTCTGCTTAGGGCTATATCAACAGCAAACAAACCATAGAGATAGAACTTGAAACTGCTTTATTGTGTCAAGTTTCAAAGAGCTAGCACAAACCGTGTTTGATTTAGAGTTCCAAATACATGTATCCCTATAGGAGAAAACACGGTGAAACCTCAAAATGTAACCGGTTATAGCCAAAGAACGGTTTAACCTAGAAGAACGAAATTTGGCGAGCCAAGTGGGATTGGTGTACTGATCATTACCTGAAAGTATCATCAAGATTGGGTGAAAAAGTGTTTGCTGAGATTTCAGGCAACTCGTAGTTTTTTGGAAGCTTGGCAGGCCCTTTCCATGAAAGTGATTCTCGCCAGTCTCTGCTTAGGGCTACATCAACATCAAACAATCCATAGAGATAGAACTTGAACCTGCTGTATTGTGTCAAGTTTCAAAGAGCTAGCACAAACCGTGTTTGATTTAGAGTTCCAAATCCATGTATCCCTATAGGAGAAAACAGAGTGAAACCTCAAAATGAAAACGGTTACTTAAAACGAACGGTTTAACCTAGAAGAACAAAATTTGGCAAGCCAAGTGGAATTGGTGTACTGATCATTACCTGAAAGTATCATCAAGATTGGGTGAAAAAGTGTTTGCTGAGATTTCAGGCAACTCGTAGTTTTTTGGAAGCTTGGCAGGCCCTTTCCATGAAAGTGATTCTCGCCAGTCTCTGCTTAGGGCTACATCAACAGGAAACAAACCATAGAGATAGAACTTGAAACTGCTTTATTGTGTCAAGTTTCAAAGAGCTAGCACAAACCGTGTTTGATTTAGAGTTCCAAATACATGTATCCCTATAGGAGAAAACAGAGTGAAACCTCAAAATGAAAACGGTTACTGCAAACGAACGGTTTAACCTAGAAGAACAAAATTTGGCGAGCCAAGTGGGATTGGTGTACTGATCCTTACCTGAACGTATCATCAAGATTGGGTGAAAAAGTGTTTGCTGAGATTTCAGGCAACTCGTAGTTTTTTGGAAGCTTGGCAGGCCCTTTCCATGAAAGTGATTCTCGCCAGTCTCAGCTTAGGGCTACATCAACATCAAACAATCCATAGAGATAGAACTTGAAACTGCTGTATTGTGTCAAGTTTCAAAGAGCTAGCACAAACCGTGTTTGATTTAGAGTTCCAAATCCATGTATCCCTATAGGAGAAAACAGAGTGAAACCTCAAAATGAAAACGGTTACTGCAAACGAACGGTTTAACCTAGAAGAACAAAATTTGGCGAGCCAAGTGGGATTGGTGTACTGATCATTACCTGAAAGTATCATCAAGATTGGGTGAAAAAGTGTTTGCTGAGATTTCAGGCAACTCGTAGTTTTTTGGAAGCTTGGCAGGCCCTTTCCATGAAAGTGATTCTCGCCAGTCTCTGCTTAAGCCTACATCAACAGGAAACAAACCATAGAGATAGAAGTTGAAACTGCTTTATTGTGTCAAGTTTCAAAGAGCTAGCACAAACCGTGTTTGATTTAGAGTTCCAAATACATGTATCCCTATAGGAGAAAACAGAGTGAAACCTCAAAATGAAAACGGTTACTGCAAACGAACGGTTTAACCTAGAAGAACAAAATTTGGCGAGCCAAGTGGGATTGGTGTACTGATCCTTACCTGAAAGTATCATCAAGATTGGGTGAAAAAGTGTTTGCTGAGATTTCAGGCAACTCGTAGTTTTTTGGAAGCTTGGCAGGCCCTTTCCATGAAAGTGATTCTCGCCAGTCTCTGCTTAGGGCTACATCAACAGCAAACAAACCACAGAGATAGAACTTGAAACTGCTTTATTGTGTCAAGTTTCAAAGAGCTAGCACAAACCGTGTTTGATTTAGAGTTCCAAATACATGTATCCCTATAGGAGAAAACAGAGTGAAATCTCAAAATGAAAACGGTTACTGCAAACGAACGGTTTAACCTAGAAGAACGAAATTTGGCGAGCCAAGTGGGATTGGTGTACTGATCTATACCTGAAAGTATCATCAAGATTGGGTGAAAAAGTGTTTGCTGAGATTTCAGGCAACTCGTAGTTTTTTGGAAGCTTGGCAGGCCCTTTCCATAAACGTGATTCTCGCCAGTCTCTGCTTAGGGCTACATCAACAGCAAACAAACCATAGAGATAGAACTTGAAACTGCTTTATTGTGTCACAATTGAAAGAGCTAGCACAAACCGTGTTTGATTTAGAGTTGCAAATACATGTATCCCAATAGGAGAAAACAGAGTGAAACCTCAAAATGAAACCGGTTACTGCAAAGGAACGGTTTAACGTATAAGAACGAAATTTGGCGAGCCAAGTGGGATTGGTGTACTGATCATTACCTGAAAGTATCATCAAGATTGGGTGAAAAAGTGTTTGCTGAGATTTCAGGCAACTCGTAGTTTTTTGGAAGCTTGGCAGGCCCTTTCCATGAAAGTGATTCTCGCCAGTCTCTGCTTAGGGCTACATCAACAGGAAACAAACCATGGAGATAGAACTTGAAACTGCTTTATTGTGTCAAGTTTCAAAGAGCTAGCACAAACCTTGTCTGATTTAGAGTTCCAAATACATGTATCCCAATAGGAGAAAACAGAGTAAAACCTTAAAATGAAAACGGTTACTGCAAACGAACGGTTTAACCTACAAAAACGAAATTTGGTGAGCCAAGTGGGATTGGTGTACTGATCATTACCTGAAAGTATCATTAAGATTGGGTTAAAAAGTGTTTGCTGATATTTCAGGCAACTCTTAGTTTTTTGGTAGCTTGTCAGGCCCTTTCCATAAACGTGATTCTCGCCAGTCTCTGCTTAGGGCTACATCAAAAGCAAGCAAACCATAGAGATAGAACTTGAAACTGCTTTATTGTGTCAAGTGTCAAGGAGCTAGCACAAACCGTGTTTGATTTAGAGTTCCAAATACATGTATCCCTATAGGAGAAAACATAGTGAAACCTCAAAATGAAAACGGTTACTGCAAACGAACGGTTTAACCTAGAAGAACAAAATTTGGAGAGCCAAGTGGGATTGGTGTACTTATCCTTACCTGAAAGTATCATCAAGATTGGGTGAAAAAGTGTTTGCTGAGATTTCAGGCAACTCGTAGTTTTTTGGAAGCTTGGCAGGCCCTTTCCATGAAAGTGATTCTCGCCAGTCTCTGCTTAGGGCTACATCAACATCAAACAATCCATAGAGATAGAACTTGAAACTGCTGTATTGTGTCAAGTTTCAAAGAGCTAGCAAAAACCGTGTTTGATTTAGAGTTCCAAATCCATGTATCCCTATAGGAGAAAACAGAGTGAAACCTCAAAATGAAAACGGTTACTGAAAACGAACGGTTTAACCTAGAAGAACAAAATTTGGCAAGCCAAGTGGAATTGGTGTACTGATCATTACCTGAAAGTATCATCAAGATTGGGTGAAAAAGTGTTTGCTGAGATTTCAGGCAACTCGTAGTTTTTTGGAAGCTTGGCAGGCCCTTTCCATGAAAGTGATTCTCGCCAGTCTCTGCTTAGGGCTACATCAACAGGAAACAAACCATAGAGATAGAACTTGAAACTGCTTTATTGTTTCAAGTTTCAAAGAGCTAGCACAAACCGTGTTTGATTTAGAGTTCCAAATACATGTATCCCTATAGGAGAAAACAGAGTGAAACCTCAAAATGAAAACGGTTACTGCAAATGAACGGTTTAACCTAGAAGAACAAAATTTGGCGAGCCAAGTGGGATTGGTGTTCTGATCCTTACCTGAAAGTATCATCAAGTTTGGGTGAAAAAGTGTTTGCTGAGATTTCAGGCAACTCGTAGTTTTTTGGAAGCTTGGCAGGCCCTTTCCATGAAAGTGATTCTCGCCAGTCTCTGCTTAGGGCTACATCAACAGTAAACAAACCACAGAGATAGAACTTGAAACTGCTTTATTGTGTCAAGTTTCAAAGAGCTAGCACAAACCGTGTTTGATTTAGAGTTCCAAATACATGTATCCCTATAGTAGAAAACAGAGTGAAATCTCAAAATGAAAACGGTTACTGCAAACGAACGGTTTAACCTAGAAGAACGAAATTTGGCGAGCCAAGTGGGATTGGTGTACTGATCATTACATGAAAGTATCATCAAGATTGGGTGAAAAAGTGTTTGCTGAGATTTCAGGCAACTCGTAGTTTTTTGGAAGCTTGGCAGGCCCTTTCCATGAAAGTGATTCTCGCCAGTCTCTCCTTAGTGCTACATCAACAGCAAACAAACCATAGAGATAGAACTTGAAACTGCTTTATTGTGTCACAATTGAAAGAGCTAGCACAAACCGTGTTTGATTTAGAGTTCCAAATACATGTATCCCAATATTAGAAAACAGAGTGAAACCTCAAAATGAAACCGGTTACTACAAAGGAACGGTTTAACCTATAAGAACGAAATTTGGCGAGCCAAGTGGGATTGGTGTACTGATCATTACCTGAAAGTATCATCAAGATTGGGTGAAAAAGTGTTTGCTGAGATTTCAGGCAACTCGTAGTTTTTTGGAAGCTTGGCAAGCCCTTTCCAAGAAAGTGATTCTCGCCAGTCTCTGATTAGGGCTACATCAACAGCAAAAAAACCATAGAGATAGAACTTGAAACTGCTGTATTGTGTCAAGTTTAAAAGAGCTAGCACAAACCGTGTTTGATTTAGAGTTCCAAATACATGTATGCCTATTGGAGAAAGCAGAGTGAAACCTCAAAATGAAACCGGTTACTGCCAACAAACGGTTTAACCTAGAAGAACGAAATTTGGCGAGCCAAGTGGGATTGGTGTCCTGATCATTACCTGAAAGTTTCATCAAGATTGGGTGAAAAAGTGTGTGCTGAGATTTCAGGCAACTCTTAGTTTTTTGGTAGCTTGTCAGGCCCTTTCCATAAACGTGATTCTCGCCAGTCTCTGCTTAGGGCTACATCAAAAGCAAGCAAACCATAGAGATAGAACTTGAAACTGCTTTATTGTGTCAAGTGTCAAGGAGCTAGCACAAACCGTGTTTGATTTAGAGTTCCAAATACATGTATCCCTATAGGAGAAAACAGAGTGAAACCTCAAAATGAAAACGGTTACTGCAAATGAACGGTTTAACCTAGACGAATGAAATTTGGCGAGCCAAGTGGGATTGGTGTACTGATCATTACCTGAAAGTATCATCAAGATTGGGTGAGAAAGTGTTTGCTGAGATTTCAGGCAACTCGTAGTTTTTTGGAAGCTTGGCAGGCCCTTTCCATGAAAGTGATTCTCGCCAGTCTCTTCTTAGGGCTACATCAACAGCAAACAAACCACAGAGATAGAACTTGAAACTGCTTAATTGTGTCAAGTTTCAAAGAGCTAGCACAAACCGTGTTTGATTTAGAGTTCCAAATACATGTATCCCTATAGGAGAAAACAGAGTGAAACCTCAAAATGAAACCGGTTACTGCAAACGAATGGTTTAACCTAGAAGAACGAAATTTGGCGAGCCAAGTGGGATTGGTGTACTGATCATTACCTGAAAGTATCATCCAGATTGGGTGAAAAAGTGTTTGCTGAGATTTCAGGCAACTCGTAGTTTTTTGGAAGCTTGGAAGGCCCTTTCCATGAAAGTGATTCTCGCCAGTCTCTGCTTAGGGCTACATCAACAGCAAACAAACCATAGAGATAGAACTTGAAACTGCTTTATTGTGTCAAGTTTCAAAGAGCTAGCACAAACCGTGTTTGATTTAGAGTTCCAAATACATGTATCCCTATAGGAGAAAACAGAGTGAAACCTCAAAATGAAAACGGTTACTGCAAACGAACAGTTTAACCTAGAAGAACGAAATTTGGCGAGCCAAGTGGGATTGGTGTACTGATCATTACCTGAAAGTATCATCAAGATTGGGTGAAAAAGTGTTTGCTGAGATTTCAGGCAACTCGTAGTTTTTTGGAAGCTTGGCAGGCCCTTTCCATAAACGTGATTCTCGCCAGTCTCTGCTTAGTGCTACATCAACAGCAAACAAACCATAGAGATAGAACTTGAAACTGCTTTATTGTGTCAAGTTTCAAAGAGCTATCACAAACCGTGTTTGATTTAGAGTTCCAAATACATGTATTTCAATAGGAGAAAAAAGAGTGAAACATCAAAATGAAAACGGTTACTGCATACGAACGGTTTAACCTAGAAGAACGAAATTTGGCGAGACAAGTGAAATTGGTGTACTGATCATTACCTGAAAGTATCATCAAGATTGGGTGAAAAAGTGTTTGCTGAGATTTCAGGCAACTTGTAGTTTTTTGGAAGCTTGGAAGGCCCTTTCCATGAAAGTGATTCTCGCCAGTCTCTGCTTAGGGCTACATCAACATCAAACAATCCATAGAGATAGAACTTGAAACTGCTTTATTGTGTCAAGTTTCAAAGAGCTAGCACAAACCGTGTTTGATTTAGAGTTCCAAATACATGTATCCCTATAGGAAAAAACAGAGTGAAACCTCAAAATGAAAACGGTTACTGTAAACGAATGGTTTAACCTAGAAGAACGAAATTTGGCGAGCCAAGTGGGATTGGTGTACTGATCATTACCTGAAAGTATCATCAAGATTGGGTGAAAAAGTGTTTGCTGAGATTTCAGGCAACTCGTAGTTTTTTGGAAGCTTGGCAGGCCCTTTCCATGAAAGTGATTCTCGCCAGTCTCTGCTTAGGGCTACATCAACAGCAAACAAACCATACAGATAGAACTTGAAACTGCTGTATTGTGTCAAGTTTCAAAGAGCTAGCACAAACCGTGTTTGATTTAGAGTTCCAAATACATGTATCCCTATAGGAGAAAACAGAGTGAAACCTCAAAATGAAAACGGTTACCACAAACGAACGGTTTAACCTAGAAGAACGAAATTTGGCGAGCCAAGTGGGATTGGTGTACTGATTATTACCTGAAAGTATCATCAAGATTGGGTGAAAAAGTGTTTGCTGAGATTTCAGGCAACTCGTAGTTTTTTGGAAGCTTGGCAGGCCCTTTCCAAGAAAGTGATTCTCGCCAGTCTCTGCTTAGGGCTACATCAACAGCAAACAAACCATAGAGATAGAACTTGAAACTGCTGTATTGTGTCAAGTTTCAAAGAGCTAGCACAAACCGTGTTTGATTTAGAGTTCCAAATACATGTATGCCTATTGGAGAAAGCAGAGTGAAACCTCAAAATGAAACCGGTTACTGCCAACAAACGGTTTAACCTAGAAGAACGAAATTTGGCGAGCCAAGTGGGATTGGTGTCCTGATCATTACCTGAAAGTTTCATCAAGATTGGGTGAAAAAGTGTGTGCTGAGATTTCAGGCAACTCTTAGTTTTTTGGTAGCTTGTCAGGCCCTTTCCATAAACGTGATTCTCGCCAGTCTCTGCTTAGGGCTACATCAAAAGCAAGCAAACCATAGAGATAGAACTTGAAACTGCTTTATTGTGTCAAGTGTCAAGGAGCTAGCACAAACCGTGTTTGATTTAGAGTTCCAAATACATGTATCCCTATAGGAGAAAACAGAGTGAAACCTCAAAATGAAAACGGTTACTGCAAATGAACGGTTTAACCTAGACAAATGAAATTTGGCGAGCCAAGTGGGATTGGTGTACTGATCATTACCTGAAAGTATCATCAAGATTGGGTGAGAAAGTGTTTGCTGAGATTTCAGGCAACTCGTAGTTTTTTGGAAGCTTGGCAGGCCCTTTCCATGAAAGTGATTCTCGCCAGTCTCTTCTTAGGGCTACATCAACAGCAAACAAACCACAGAGATAGAACTTGAAACTGCTTAATTGTGTCAAGTTTCAAAGAGCTAGCACAAACCGTGTTTGATTTAGAGTTCCAAATACATGTATCCCTATAGGAGAAAACAGAGTGAAACCTCAAAATGAAACCGGTTACTGCAAACGAATGGTTTAACCTAGAAGAACGAAATTTGGCGAGCCAAGTGGGATTGGTGTACTGATCATTACCTGAAAGTATCATCCAGATTGGGTGAAAAAGTGTTTGCTGAGATTTCAGGCAACTCGTAGTTTTTTGGAAGCTTGGAAGGCCCTTTCCATGAAAGTGATTCTCGCCAGTCTCTGCTTAGGGCTACATCAACAGCAAACAAACCATAGAGATAGAACTTGAAACTGCTGTATTTTGTCAAGTTTCAAAGAGCTAGCACAAACCGTGTTTGATTTAGAGTTCCAAATACATGTATCCCTATAGGAGAAAACAGAGTGAAACCTCAAAATGAAAACGGTTACCGCAAACGAACGGTTTAACCTAGAAGAACGAAATTTGTCGAGGCAAGTGGGATTGGTGTACTGATCATTACCTGAAAGTATCATCAAGATTGGGTGAAAAAGTGTTTGCTGAGATTTCAGGCAACTCGTAGGTTTTTGGAAGCTTGGCAGGCCCTTCCATGAAAGTGATTCTCACCAGTCTCTGCTTAGGGCTACATCAACAGCAAACAAACCATAGAGAGAGAACTTGAAACTGCTTTATTGTGTCAAGTTTCAAAGAGCTAGCACAAACCGTGTTTGATTTAGAGTTCCAAATACATGTATCCCTATAGGAGAAAACAGAGTGAAACCTAAAAATAAAAACGGTTACTGCAAAAGAACGGTTTAACCTAGAAGAACGAAATTTGGCAAGCCAAGTGGGATTGGCGTACTGATCATTACCTGAAAGTATCATCAAGATTGGGTGAAAAAGTGTTTGCTGAGATTTCAGGCAACTCGTAGTTTTTTGGAATCTTGGCAGGCCCTTTCTATGAAAGTGATTCTCGCCAGTATCTGCATAGGGCTACATCCACAGTAAACAAACCATAGAGATAGAACTTGAAACTGCTTTATTGTGACTAGTTCAAAGAGCTAGCACAAAACGTGTTTGATTTAGAGTTCCAAATAAATGTATCCATATAGGAGAAAACAGAGTGAAACCTCAAAATGAAACCGGTTACTGCATACGAACGGTTTAACCTAGAAGAACGAAATTTGGCGAGCCAAGTGGGATTGGTGTACTGATCATTACCTGAAAGTATCATCAAGATTGGGTGAAAAACTGTTTGCTGGGATTTCAGGCAACTCGTAGTTTTTTGGAAGCTTGGCAGGCCCTTTCCATGAAAGTGATTCTCGCCAGTCTCTGCTTAGGGCTACATCAACAGCAAACAATCCATAGAGATAGAACTTGAAACTGCTTTATTGTGTCAAGTTTCAAAGAGCTAGCACAAACCGTGTTTGATTTAGAGTTCCAAATACATGTATCCCTATAGGAAAAAACAGAGTGAAACCTCAAAATGAAAACGGTTACTGTAATCGAATGGTTTAACCTAGAAGAATGAAATTTGGCGAGCAAAGTGGGATTGGTGTACTGATCATTACCTGACAGTATCTTCAAGATTGGGTGAAAAACTGTTTGCTGAGATTTCAGGCAACTCGTTGTTTTTTGGAAGCTTGGCAGGCCCTTTCCATGAAAGTGATTCTCGCCAGTCTCTGCTTAGGGCTACATCAACAGCAAACAAACCATAGAGATAGAACTTGAAACTGCTGTATTGTGTCAAGTTTCAAAGAGCTAGCACAAACTGTGTTTGATTTAGAGTTCCAAATACATGTATCCCTATAGGAGAAAACACAGTGAAACCTCAAAATGAAAACGGTTACTGCCAATGAACGGTTTAACCTAGAAGAACGAAATTTGGCCAGCCAAGTGGGATTGGTGTGCTGATAATTACCTGAAAGTATCATCAAGTTTGGGTGAAAAGTGTTTGCTAAGATTTCAGGCAACTCATAGTTTTTTGGAAGCTTGGCAGGCCCTTTCCATGAAAGTGATTCTCGCAAGTCTCTGCTTAGTGCTACATCAACAGCGAACAAACCATAGAGATAGAACGTGAAACTGTTTTATTGTGTCAAGTTTCAAAGAGCTAGCACAAACCGTGTTTGATTTAGAGTTACAAATACATGTATCCCTATAGGAGAAAACAGAGTGAAACCTCAAAATGAAAACGGTTACCACAAACGAACGGTTTAACCTAGAAGAACGAAATTTGGCCAGCCAAGTGGGATTGGTGTGCTGATAATTACCTGAAAGTATCATCAAGATTGGGTGAAAAAGTGTTTGCTGAGATTTCAGGCAACATGTAGTTTTCTGTAACCTTGGCAGGCCCTTTCCATGAAAGTGATTCTCGCCAGTCTCTGCTTAGGGCTACATCTACAGCAAACAAACCATAGAGATAGAACTTGAAACTGCTTTATTGTGACTAGTTCAAAGAGCTAGCACAAAACGTGTTTGATTTAGAGTTCCAAATAAATGTATCCGTATAGGAGAAAACAGAGTGAAACCTCAAAATGAAACCGGTTACTGCATACGAGCGGTTTAACCTAGAAGAACGAAATTTGGCCGGCCAAGTGGGATTGGTGTGCTGATAATTACCTGAAAGTATCATCAAGATTGGGTGAAAAGTGTTTGCTAAGATTTCAGGCAACTCATAGTTTTTTGGAAGCTTGGCAGGCCCTTTCCATGAAAGTGATTCTCGCAAGTCTCTGCTTAGTGCTACATCAACAGCGAACAAACCATAGAGATAGAACGTGAAACTGTTTTATTGTGTCAAGTTTCAAAGAGCTAGCACAAACCGTGTTTGATTTAGAGTTGCAAATACATGTATCCCTATAGGAGAAAACAGAGTGAAACCTCAAAATGAATTGGTTACCACAAACGAACGGTTTAACCTAGAAGAATGAAATTTGGCGAGCCAAGTGGGATTGGTGTACTGATCATTACCTGAAAGTATCATCAAGATTGGGTGAAAAAGTGTTTGCTGAGATTTCAGGCAACTCGTAGTTTTTTGTAAGCTTGGCAGGCCCTTTCCATAAAAGTGATTATCGCCAGTCTCTGCTTAGGGCTACATCAACAGCAAACAAACCATAGAGATAGAACTTGAAACTGCTTTATTGTGTCAAGTTTCAAAGAGCTAGCACAAAACGTGTTTGATTTAGAGTTCCAAATACATGTATCCCTATAGGAGAAAACAGAGTGAAACCTCAAAATGAAACCGGTTACTGCCAATGAAGGTTTAACCTAGAAGAAAGAAATTTGGCCAGCCAAGTGGGATTGGTGTACTGATAATTACCTGAAAGTATCATCAAGATTGGGTTAAAAGTGTTTGCTAAGATTTCAGGCAACTCATAGTTTTTTGGAAGCTTGGCAGGCCCTTTCCATGAAAGTGATTCTCGCAAGTCTCTGCTTAGTGCTACATCAACAGCGAACAAACCATAGAGATAGAACTTGAAACTGCTTTATTGTGTCAAGTTTCAAAGAGCTAGCACAAAACGTGTTTGATTTAGAGTTCCAAATACATGTATCCCTATTGGAGAAAACAGAGTGAAACCTCAAAATGAAACCGGTTACTGCCAATGAAGGTTTAACCTAGAAGAACGAAATTTGGCGAGCCAAGTGGGATTGGTGTACTGATCATTACCTGAAAGTATCATCAAGATTGGGTGAAAAAGTGTTTGCTGAGATTTCAGGCAACTCGTAGCTTTTTGGAAGTTTGGCAGGCCCTTTCCATGAAAGTGATTCTCGCCAGTCTCTGCTTAGGGCTACATCAACAGCAAAGAAACCATAGAGAGAGAACTTGAACCTGCTTTATTGTGTCAAGTTTCAAAGAGCTAGAACAAACCGTGTTTGATTTAGAGTTCCAAATACATATATCCCTATAGGAGAAAACAGAGTGAAACCTAAAAATAAAAATGGTTACTGCAAACGAACGGTTTAAACTAGAAGAACGAAATTTGGCAAGCCAAGTGGGATTGGTGTACTGATCATTACCTGAAAGTATCATCAAGATTCGGTGAAAAAGTGTTTGCTGAGATTTCAGGCAACTCGTAGTTTTTTGGAAGCTTGGCAGGCCCTTTCCATGAAAGTGATTCTCGCCAGAATCTGCATAGGGCTACATCAACAGCAAACAAACCATAGAGATAGAACGTGAAACTGCTTTATTTTGTCGAGTTTCAAAGAGCTAGCACAAACCGTGTTTGATTTAGAGTTCCAAATACATGTATCCCTATAGGAGAAAACAGAGTGAAACCTCAAAATGAAAACGGCTACTGCAAACGAACTGTTTAACCTAGAAGAACAAAATTTGGCGAGCCAAGTGGGATTGGTGTACTGATCATTACCTGAAAGTATCATCAAGATTGGGTGAAATAGTGTTTGCTGAGATTTCAGGCAACTCGTAGTTTTTTGGAAGTTTGGCAGGCCCTTTCCATGAAAGTGATTGTCGCCAGTCTCTGTTTATGGCTACATCAACAGCAAACAAACCATAGAGATAGAACTTGAAACTGCTTTATTGTGTCAAGTTTCAAAGAGCTATCAAAAACCGTGTTTGATTTAGAGTTCCAAATACATGTATCCCTATAGGAGAAAACACAGTGAAACCTCAAAATGAAAACGGTTACTGCAAACGAACGGTTTAACCTAGAAGAAGGAAATTTGGCGAGCCAAGTGGGATTTGTGTACTGATCATTACCTGAAAGTATCATCAAGATTGGGTGAAAAAGTGTTTGCTGAGATTTCAGGCAACTCGTAGTTTTTTGGAAGCTTGGCAGGCCCTTTCCATAAAAGTGATTCTCGCCAGTCTCTGCTTAGGGCTACATCAACAGCAAACAAACCATAGAGATAGAACTTGAAACTGCTTTATTGTGTCAAGTTTCAAAGAGCTAGCACAAAACGTGTTTGATTTAGAGTTCCAAATCATGTATCCCTATAGGAGAAAACACAGTGAAACCTCAAAATGAAACCGGTTACTGCCAGTGAACGGTTTAACCTAGAAGAACGAAATTTGGCCAGCCCAGTGGGATTGGTGTACTGATAATTACCTGAAAGTATCATCAAGATTGGGTGAAAAGTGTTTGCTAAGATTTCAGGCAACTCATAGTTTTTTGGAAGCTTGGCAGGCCCTTTCCATGAAAGTGATTCTCGCAAGTCTCTGCTTAGGGCTACATCAACAGCGAACAAACCATAGAGATAGAACGTGAAACTGTTTTATTGTGTCATGTTTCAAAGAGCTAGCACAAACCGTGTTTGATTTAGAGTTGCAAATACATGTATCCCTTTAAGAGAAAACAGAGTGAAACCTCAAAATGAAAACGGTTACCACAAACGAACGGTTTAACCTAGAAGAACGAAATTTGGCGAGCCAAGTGGGATTGGTGTACTGATCATTACCTGAAAGTATCATCAAGATTGGGTGAAAAAGTGTTTGCTGAGATTTCAGGTAACTCGTAGGTTTTTGGAAGTTTGGCAGGCCCTTTCCATGAAAGTGATTCTCGCCAGTCTCTGCTTAGGGCTACATCAACAGCCAACAAACCATAGAGATAGAACTTGAAACTGCTTTATTGTGTCAAGTTTCAAAGAGCTAGCACAAACCGTGTATGATTAAGAGCTCCAAATACATGTATCCCAAAAGGAGAAAACAGAGTGAAACCTCAAAATTAAAACGGTTCCTGCAAACGAACGGTTTAACCTAGAAAAACGAAATTTGGCGAGCCAAGTGGAATTGGAGTACTGATCATTACCTGAAAGTATCATCAAGATTGGGTGAAAAAGTGTTTGCTGAGATTTCAGGAAACTCATAGTTTTCTGTAAGCTTGGCAGGCCCTTTCCATGAAAGTGATTCTCGCCAGTCTCTGCTTAGGGCTACATCTACAGCCAACAAACCATAGAGATAGAACTTGAAACTGCTTTATTGTGTCAAGTTTCAAAGAGCTGCCACAAACCGTGTTTGATTTAGAGTTCCAAATACATGTATCCCTATAGGAGAAAACAGAGTGAAACCTCAAAATGAAAACGGTTACTGCAAACGAACTGTTTAACCTAGAAGAACAAAATTTGGCGAGCCAAGTGGGATAGGTGTACTGATCATTACCTGAAAGTATCATCAAGATTGGGTGAAAAAGTGTTTGCTGAGATTTCAGGTAACTCGTAGGTTTTTGGAAGTTTGGCAGGCCCTTTCCATGAAAGTGATTCTCGCCAGTCTCTGCTTAGGGCTACATCAACAGCCAACAAACCATAGAGATAGAACTTGAAACTGCTTTATTGTGTCAAGTTTCAAAGAGCTAGCACAAACCGTGTATGATTAAGAGCTCCAAATACATGTATCCCAAAAGGAGAAAACAGAGTGAAACCTCAAAATTAAAACGGTTCCTGCAAACGAACGGTTTAACCTAGAAAAACGAAATTTGGCGAGCCAAGTGGAATTGGAGTACTGATCATTACCTGAAAGTATCATCAAGATTGGGTGAAAAAGTGTTTGCTGAGATTTCAGGAAACTCATAGTTTTCTGTAAGCTTGGCAGGCCCTTTCCATGAAAGTGATTCTCGCCAGTCTCTGCTTAGGGCTACATCTACAGCCAACAAACCATAGAGATAGAACTTGAAACTGCTTTATTGTGTCAAGTTTCAAAGAGCTGCCACAAACCGTGTTTGATTTAGAGTTCCAAATACATGTATCCCTATAGGAGAAAACAGAGTGAAACCTCAAAATGAAAACGGTTACTGCAAACGAACTGTTTAACCTAGAAGAACAAAATTTGGCGAGCCAAGTGGGATAGGTGTACTGATCATTACCTGAAAGTATCATCAAGATTGGGTGAAAAAGTGTTTGCTGAGATTTCAGGCAACTCGTAGTTTTTTGGAAGTTTGGCAGGCCCTTTCCATGAAAGTGATTCTCGCCAGTCTCTGCTTAGGGCTACATCAACAGCAAACAAACCATAGAGATAGAACTTGAAACTGGTATATTGTGTCAAGTTTCAAAGAGCTAGCACAAACCGTGTTTGATTTAGAGTTCCAAATACATGTATTTCAATAGGAGAAAAAAGAGTGAAACATCAAAATGAAAACGGTTACTGCATAGGAACGGTTTAACCTAGAAGAACGAAATTTGACGAGCCAAGTGGGATTGGTGTACTGATCATTACCTGAAAGTATCATCAAGATTGGGTGAAAAAGTGTTTGCTGAGATTTCAGGCAACTCGTAGTTTTTTGGAAGCTTGGAAGGCCCTTTCCATGAAAGTGATTCTCGCCAGTCTCTGCTTAGGGCTACATCAACAGCAAACAAACCATACAGATAGAACTTGAAACTGCTGTATTGTGTCAAGTTTCAAAGAGCTAGCACAAACCGTGTTTGATTTAGAGTTCCAAATACATGTATCCCTATAGGAGAAAACAGAGTGAAACCTCAAAATGAAAACTGTTACTGCCAACGAACGGTTTAACCTAGAAGAACGAAATTTGGCGAGCCAAGTGAGAATGGTGTACTGATCATTACCTGAAAGTATCATCAAGATTGCATGAAAAAATGTTTGCTGAGATTTAATGCAACTCGTAGTTTTTTGGAAGCATGGCAGGCCCTTTCCATGAAAGTGATTCTCGCCATTCTCTGCTTAGGGCTACATCAACAGCAAACAATCCATAGAGATAGAACTTGAAACTGCTTTATTGTGTCAAGTTTCAAAGAGCTAGCACAAACCGTGTTTGATTTAGAGTTCCAAATACATGTATCCCTATAGGAAAAAACAGTGTGAAACCTCAAAATGAAAACGGTTACTGTAAACGAATGGTTTAACCTAGAAGAACGAAATTTGGCAAGCCAAGTAGGATTGGTGTACTGATCATTACCTGAAAGTATCATCAAGATTGGGTGAAAAAGTGTTTGCTGAGATTTCAGGCAACTCGTAGTTTTTTGGAAGCTTGGCAGGCCCTTTCCATGAAAGTGATTCTCGCCAGTCTCTGCTTAGGGCTACATCAACAGCAAACAAACCATACAGATAGAACTTGAAACTGCTGTATTGTGTCAAGATTCAAAGAGCTAGCACAAACCGAGTTTGATTTAGAGTTCCAAATACATGTATCCCTATAGGAGAAAACAGAGTGAAACCTCAAAATGAAAACGGTTACCACAAACGAACGGTTTAACCTAGAAGAACAAAATTTGACGAGCCAAGTGGGATTGGTGTATTGATTATTACCTGAAAGTATCATCAAGATTGGGTGAAAAAGTGTTTGCTGAGATTTCAGGCAACTCGTAGTTTTTTGGAAGCTTGGCAGGCCCTTTCCAAGAAAGTGATTCTCGCCAGTCTCTGCTTAGGGCTACATCAACAGCAAACAAACCATAGAGATAGAACTTGAAACTGCTGTATTGTGTCAAGTTTAAAAGAGCTAGCACAAACCGTGTTTGATTTAGAGTTCCAAATACATGTATCCCTATAGGAGAAAACAGAGTGAAACCTAAAAATAAAAACGGTTACTGCAAAAGAACGGTTTAACCTAGAAGAAGGAAATTTGGCAAGCCAAGTGGGATTGGTGTACTGATCATTACCTGAAAGTATCATCAAGATTCGGTGAAAAAGTGTTTGCTGAGATTTCAGGCAACTCGTAGTTTTTTGGAATCTTGGCAGGCCCTTTCCATGAAAGTGATTCTCGCCAGTATCTGCATAGGGCTACATCAACAGCAAACAAACCATAGAGATAGAACGTGAAACTGATTTATTTTGTCGAGTTTCAAAGAGCTAGCACAAACCGTGTTTGTTTTAGAGTTCCAAATACATGTATCCCTATAGGAGAAAACAGAGTGAAACCTCAAAATGAAAACGGTTCCTGCAAACGAACGGTTTAACCTAGAAGAACAAAATTTGGCGAGCCAAGTGGGAATGGTGTACTGATCATTACCTGAAAGTATCATCAAGATTGGGTGAAAAAGTGTTTGC